>NC_092211.1:17755368-17761304 GCF_043381705.1 Parasteatoda tepidariorum
TATATATATATATATTCATAAATTTTTAATCCTGTATTATATAAAATGTTTTTTACATTTGTAGATTTAAAAAACAAGGGAAAAAAACTGTCTTTTTAACTCTGACATTTTTATTCTAACATTTAACATTCCAACATTCTTCAATCACCCATTTCAAGAACGTTGAGGAGTCTTCGTTTCGCTTCCTTAGCAAGGACAAGCTAGTTTTTTTCCTTGATGTCAGCTTACAATTAAACAAGAATATTCTTTTTTGATGAAGTCGTTTTAATAGTTTATGTTTACGAAAATTACGAATTTTAGAAAATGAAAATTAAATTTTCTTTAATAAATTTATAACGCATTGGTAACAGGTTACTAAAATTCATATTTTGACTCTTTCCTTATTTTCATATATAATGGGAAGTTAGGAGGTAAAGTGTGTGTCAGTGTGTGTCTGTGTGTAATGAAATGATTGGTTGCATATTCAAGTTTATATGTGTGTGTGTTGTACAAGATAACTATCAAGGGTGACCCATGCTGATCACCAAAGACGGCTAGTAAAAATAACAATAAATAACTAATACAATAAGTAATAAATATTTTTAACTATTCGAGTTAATCAGAATATTCAATTCAATTAACAAAATTATACAGAAAAGCTCATTTTCTCTGAACGAAAAGACAGTTTTCCATCGAACCTAGTAGTTTTTCTCAATGTTTTTTCTCTCTTAAAAATTATTTTTAGACCCTTAAATGTGCATGATTTATTTCCTATTTTATTCTTCTTAAATATACATTTTGAGACATCACTTTTAAAAGAATTTTTTTCACTTAAATCTTATTTACAGAATTTGAAGCTCGGAAAAAAAAAGCGAAGACATTACTTCAAATTTCTTTTTCAAAGTTTAAAAATTTTCTCACTGAATGCTTTTGCGGTTGAAAACATTTAACAAAAACATTGTTTTCATATAGTTGCTTGCCTAGGAAAAGAAAAAGAAAATCCAACTCGCCTGTGCAAACGCTTGTTAAGAATTCTAGTCAGAAAAAAATCTTGCATGAATGGTTTTAAATTACATCGGAATTCGTAAAAGCAGGCTGAAAAGGGGCGAAAAAAGAACTTTTTTCTAAATTTATAAATAAATAGAAAAACATAAACAATATCGAAGCGTTCCAATTCGGTGGAATTTAACTTAAAGATTTGCTGTTAAAAACTTTAAAAAAATTCTAATTATAGTGAACTATTAATAAAACTGAAATACTTAAATTCTTTTCCAAAGCGTTGCCAAATATGATGATGTATTCAAATTTTCCTATTCTTTGGAGTTTTAAAATGCCCGGCATTCAACTAAGTTCTTCTGTATTCTTAGAAAATACTTAGAAAATCAAAGTAGATGAAGAAGTTAAAACTATTTTTGGCCCATTGCCGGTAGTCATTCTAATTCCCTAGGGGAGGGGGGGACCTTCCTTTCCATCCTTCCTTTTACTACTATCCAAGGAATAAGATTTCAGAACTGTAGAAGGAATTTAATGCATTCTATACAATTCACATGCCTGGAATTGATAATGCTTAGTATATAGGGGGTGTTTCGAAAATTTTTTTTTGCTTTGGTTTAATCATAATTATACTTGAATCTTTTTTTTTTAGGTATAGGGGAGAGTGGGGTCAATTGTAACATTTCTTATTTAACTATTTTTAACTAACAAAAATCCAATATATTATTAGTATTAATTGACAGACGAGTAAAGTAGACTATCCTCTACTAGAAAAAAAATAAATACCTTATTTTAAATGTTATTATATTAGTTATTAGCAATTTTTGACAGTCGTGCACTTGTTACAACTGTCCCCAAATACGGGGTTGCTAAAGGGGTAGCATAGACCTAAAGGGTTAAATTTTTAACTTTAAGGGGGTAAAAATTTTAATTTATGCTGTGAAAGGTGACAAATAAGATAATGCACATGCAACATAATATAAATGATATAGGAAACTATTGGTGGTTCTTAAAGAGTTAAGTAATGGTTTGTAAACATAAGATTATTCATTTTCAGTTGTTACAATCGTCCCTTTACTAATTGTTACAATCGTCCCCAAGACGCCATTTCAGCTTCATTTGTCAAAAACAATGCTAGTTAATTAACAAAACTAATATTTTTTTTGAAATGTTAATTAAGGTGTCCACTTACATATTCGGTTAATAATTTTTATTTGCTTAAACAAAATTACTTTGTTACAATATAATATTCTAATACCAAAAAAAGTACTTACGTAGCGTGAAAATATCTTTTGTGATGTAAATCTTTCAAAAGTACATAAAAATGGTTGCCAGCAGGGCTGTACATGCAGATTTATTAAATACGCCTTGTGCGCCATCTGGGAACCAAATCTAGAACCCGACACTCGAAATTTTTGTTCTGTTGCAATCGTACCCTGTTACAATTGACCCCACTCTCCCCTATGGATGAAAAATCTGAATACAAAAAAGTTAAATTCTCACATACAAGACATTTAAAGTATTAAATGCATTACCAGTTCACCCTGACAAATTTTTCTGCATTATTGCGTTCTTGTTGAAATAGTAACTTTAACCCCTTCCTTCTCACTCCCGTGAGAATGACGGGGTGAGGTTTCACCTTCTATTTTTCGCTCCAGTCATATTTCCGGGCTGGAGTGTTCAGTAGTAACGCACCAATAAGAATAAAACTAATTCACTTCTTTTGCCCGGAAATCATTTTATTTCTGATTTTACACACCTGATGGCTGTACCAGGATATTTTTAAGGTAATTGTAGATGGTTAGTTTATGTTAAACTAGATGTCAGCAACAAGATGTTTGGATGTCAGAAAAAAATAGGCTCTTTTATGACCGTTTTCTTGAGAATTAACCAATCGTTAAGGGGTTAATCAAGACATAGTGGTATCATTATTTTCATATTGTGATAATAATATTGCCATGTTATCATTATCATATTGTTGACCCGAGGATACGTTATCGTTATTTTCATATCATTGAAAAAGCATGTTATCAATATTGTCATATTGAAAACGTAATGTAATCTCATCATTATTTTCCACACTTTTGACATCTTAATATGTTATCATAATTTAATACATTGTTAAAATATTACTAGAAAAGGCTTCCATATAACATATACTTACTACAGCTTGGATTAAATAAACGATTTTATTCAGTGATTTATAGTTTACTTTATTCGTATATTAGTCATCGGATATTTAAGACAAACAACGATTTAAAAGTTTTCAATAAAAATCAGATAAAATTATTAATAAATTCAAAGTTCATATTTACTCTTCATCCTATCATATTTACTATTGGTAAAAATTTTAATAAATTCATAGATATAAAAGTTCATACTTACTCATCATTGCATAATATTTAATAATAGTAAAATCGATAATAAATTCATTCATTCATTCAATAAATCATGAGTTCACATTTAATTATCATCACATCATATTTACTATTGGTAAATGCACTAATAAATTCATAGCTGTTCGATAATGAGTAAATATGAACAATTTACTAATAATAAAAATGTTAATAATGTAGTAATCGTAAAAATTTATAATCCTTAGTGTTATATGTAATTTTCAAATTGCACACTAAAACTATATTTAAGCTACACGACAAACATAACAAAATCTATCCATTTTTGTAAATAACGTTTCTCTAAAACTTTTATAAATAAAATATTTTAAAATTAGTATTTAAAAATATTCAGTTTTAAACGTAAATTGGTATAGTCGAGGAAAAAAAAAGAGTTAATATCAGAGTTTGAATTTCTTTTTTTCAAATCTTTTAATATTCCTGAAAATATTCTTCCTTTAAAAACTGTAATGATATAGATGTTGTATAGGAGATACTTTTTTATTTTAAATAAACGAAAAGAAATAAAATTTACTATAAACTATTCACAAAGCTATAAAAGCGTCTTAACGATAACTTGAGTTGCAAAACAACTTTCGATTATTTGTAAAGTTTTCAGCATGATAAAATAGTTTCTCTTCCTATTCTAAAAGTCTAGAAATAAGTACTTGAAGAACTATAATAAGGACTTTTTATTGCGCTTCTAATAAAAAAAAAGTTCAGCCTCAGTAAATAAAAGAAAAAAATTCACAAATATATTGAGGAACTCTTCATTTTTTCCGTTTAATTTTACTTACTTTAAGTTTTATACAAGGAAAAAGCGATAAAATTTTCAAAAAAAATTTTAATTTTCATTTTACATTATTTTTCAAATAAACTTTTTTTTCTTCTTTTATTAAAATTTAGCAAAATTTGACAGGAGAATACAAACATACATTATACAAACATGCTTTAAAAACAATATATAACTTTTTGAAAGTTAAACACGTCTGGCATAAATTTTATTCGTGCATCTTTTGTGATATATATATCACAGAATTACTAAAAAAAAGGTCATGTTTCTGTAGTCTTACTGGAATTCCAGAAGACTTACTGAAATTCTAGACTTCGTGACATATTTTAATAAATAAAGAGAACATTACTTTTGTAAACGAAACAACAATATGACGAGGCAAGAATATTTTAAATTGATAAAATTGGTTAATTAAAAATAATCAAATATTAAATAATCAAATATTATGTAACACTAAATTTTTTTTAGTTAAATAGAACCATGATTTCTTATTTTAAATCTTAAACTATAGTTAATTCAGTTTTTGTTCCCTTCTTTTTTTTGAATTTGAGAATGGCTAGTGAAAAACCAATGAGAAAATTTCTCCTTTCGAAAGTCACTCCTCAATGAAATGTGTGATTTTTGTATGATTTTTAAGATAGGGGCAAAGATTATCTCCTCCACCAGCTGCCGAAAATTTCAGGACCCTTGCACAACTGGTTCTTAAGTTTATATAGAGAGAGAAAGAGATGACAACAGACAGACAAACTCTTCTTTTTATTATTATAGGTGGTATAATTTCCTTTTTAAAACTCAGAATGAAAGTACAAACTGCATTATTTGTGGAGCGGAAATAACAGCACTTACTTCTGTCTGTCGTAGTGTCTTTCTGGCAGGTACTGTAAGAGGACAGAAAAATGATGACGCGGAATGAATTTCTGCTTGCAGATAAACTTTGTTTTAAACTCCCGTTTCTAAAACAAACTTCAAATTAAGAATGAAGTAAAAGATACAAATAATGACTTAGCAACAAAACAATACTTTAATACAATTAATACAGACAGATTATTTAGTGATCCAGCAATAGTTCAGGTTCTAACAGGGCATGAATATATGAATGTTTTCCATTTATGTTTATATGTATTTATAGATGTATACGTGCATTTGCGTATATATGTATATGCATATATTAATAATAATAATTAATATATTAATAATAAATAATATGCCTTCAAAGGTTAGATAATACAAAGAAACTTTGGCCAATTCAAACAAATAGGTACTTTATTATTTTATATAAAGTTTATTTAGAGCTTCTGTTGGATTTTCGCTCGGATTACAATGATGGGGTATGGAAGGGATGTTTAGATTTGTCACAGATTTATCTGTGACATATCGCCATGAAAATCCACCACGAAAGCCATGAAAATATGAAAAAGCCATGAATTTTTGCTGGTTACTGATACTTAAAAGGTATTTCTGAATGGGAATTGGTTGTCAGAATATCCTTAACTTAATGAAACGTCATTCAAATGGGAAAATTTAGAAGATTTTGATTTGTAAAGATGACGCCATTCTGATGACGGGGAAATTTTGGGATTTTCTTAATGCGTATTTTTCTAAGAATTGTTGCTCATTAACTTCAAAAAAAAAATCTTTTAATTGGCATCTTGACTTTTTATGGTCCTTCGTGGGAGAACGATTTCTACGTCTTAAAATTAAAAGAGAAATCAATGTTTTTAAGCTTATGATTCAATATAGAAAGACTCAAATGATGCATTATATATCTAAGGGGGTAA
>NC_092211.1:17765887-17786428 GCF_043381705.1 Parasteatoda tepidariorum
TATATATATATGGCTAACTAGTGAATATTGTATCGTGTTTAATATGTGAATCATGTTGCCCATAATGTTGTCAGTCCTTATGTTTTTAAATCCTGACGGAAACTACAATAGAGACAAGAAATAATACAACTAATCAGTATCTTTCCATCTTTTAACAAGAACAGTAAACAGATGAAAAAGCAGAATACTCCAAGCAAAAAACTCAAGCAAAACAGATACATAAGATAATTTGTAAACCTAAGCAAACCGGCCTAAACAATAATCAATCTAATAGGTAGCAATCTTACTATTTAACTCGTTTTCTGTGCAGTTTTTAGTGAAATTTTAGTTACAATTTCATAAAAATCTTTTATTTTTAATGCCAATTTTCATTAATGCAACTACTGACATGTGGTGGGACATTCATTAAAAATTCATTATATGGTTCTATTTCACTAATGGGACCTATTTTTGCAGGTTCGCATATTGCAAAATTCGGCAAAAACAATGATGATTCATTATGTATATGGATGCAATTTAAAGATATACAAGATAACAGAAGATATACAATGATACTAAAATTGAGAGATGCTAAGAAAACTAGAAAAATTAAACTCAACTGAAATGAAATTGTTATTCAGCTTTTCAGAAAACCAAATTATTTCAGTTGGAATAATGGCTCATGTTTCAAACAAGATTCTGAATTTGAAACTAATTAAAACATTTCAACTAAAAAGACAGAAATCTGTGTTTTTTTATTTATAACTGTCATCTTTCAAGCATGAAAAGCTTGGATAATTACATATTTGATCATTCGTAACCCTCTAATTAAAACATATTTTAATGAGTTGGTAATATTCCGGGAATGTCCGGGTGTGTTTTCATGGAATTATTTTCATTAAGTGAAGAAAGAGGAAGCGAAGCGTATGGAGCACATCTAATTAAATTTTTTTTCTCCTCTTGAAAAAAACCCAGCAGCATATTAAAGCCTCTATGTTTAATAAGATAATTAGTTTATAACCACGTTAAATATAATAATATTTAATAATTATCATTATACTAATATTTTAATAGCTATAGAAGTAAGCATTTATAATAACGGTTGTCGTAGCAAAGCGTTATTCTTTTAAGTATGTTAAATTATAATAGTTTAAGTTCCCATGCTCTTTTTTTCCAGTTTAACGGATAATTATAATAATAAAATTTTAAGTAAAAAATCAAACTTATTTGTGCATTGAATTAAAAATATAAAAATGTAAGTTTTTGTGTTAAATAACAAAATATATCAAACGCATATTTTGATTTTGATTTGCAGGCCGTTAAAACCTTAAACCATGGATTTAAATCCATGGAGCACATGGATTTAGTGTGATGGAGAGTCAAACATTATTGATATGAATAAAATAAATTAATACGATTTACAACTAATCACCTTTTTATTTAAAAATAATAATATCAGATAGTATCCTTATAGAGACAAAGTATAGTAATAATAATTTCAGTAGATGTCATTTTTTGAGAAAAGGCAAATGTTTTCTTGTTTTGCCTAATTCGCGAATATCTTTTTTCTGGGTAATATCTAGAAGAATAATGTTAAAAAGAGCTAATATTTTGTATTTACAATGAAATTATCTGCCAAAGAAGTGAAAATTGAATGGTAAAGTGTAACATTTATTGTTTAGAGATATTTATGTCGAAATATTAAAAATAAATCAGAAAAAAATAAAAATAAATAAATGATATATCTATTTTAGTTATCATTTCACATTACAATAGTTTGATTTTAACTAATGAAAGAAATTACGTATTTGAACTTCGATAAATATTGCGTGGTAAATTTAAATAGTATTTAGCTAGAAAATTTCGAAATTCAACTATTGCATAATTTTATTCTATTTTAAGCACAATTACAAATATGTTGGTAAGATGCATAATTTATGGGAAAAAACGTGTTTCTTTTTTTCATAGTTGATAAATTCTTTGTTTTATATTAAGAATTTCTCATTTTAATTTAACAAAAAATACGCATAATTAAGAAAAAATTCATAAGTTCGTAAATTTCCGTAAAAAATAAGTTTGTTTCAGCTACCAGCGTAATCGAAAGCCAGTAAGATAAGACTTACCTGATTTCATTTATGACCCACCAAATAGTACATAATAATTAGCCATCTAAGGGTAAAAGTTTGCTGGATTTATTCTGAATTAAGCGCCTAGTAAAATATAAAACAAAGTGGCGAGAAAAATCTCATAATCCAAGAAATTTTGATTTGATATTGGAGAGAAAATATAGATATAAGGAAAAAAAAAAGGAGGGAAAAAATGTCCCATCGAAATAAAGCCATTTCTTATCATAACCCAAATACACACCGCAATTGCATATGATTTAAAATGTGATGTTGCTTGCCATTTGCCAATGCATTATTATTTACCAATCATCAATTCTGAAACTGTCAATTTTTTGGTATATATTTACAGCACAACTGAGGATAGTTCCCGTCAAATTCTTTTTCTATACTATCCTATGCTTGAGGACAGCTTTCAACTTAATTTAATATTTAATTGTGTTATATAGCAAAATGTGTTCATGATATATAAAATTAAATAGTAGGCAAGAAAGAAAGTGGAAATTTTTTGTCAGAGACTGAAAGGTGGAAGCTCTTTAATAGTGTAGGAAAGCTTCGGCTATAGTGATGAACGTAACGTGATCACGTGGTTTCCAGGTCACATGAAGGCTAACAATTGGCAAAAAGTGCGAGAAACTCACTTATTTATATTTTTAGAGAGAATTGATGACCCAAATCAGACTTTCCAATAGGATAACGCCTTAATTTACGTTGAAAAATTTTTTTATACTGGTTCTTTAGGAAACAAGGACTTGTCATAAATGGATGCTCTTTATCTTAATTTCCTTCCCCAAGAAAACTTAGGGGGCAATCCCCGGTAAGGGGGCTGTATGGGAGGCGGAGTTACAGACCATGTCAACCGTCATCTATGAAAAGGTACCCCATCATAGAATCGAGTTAACGCGTCTTATATACTAGTGAATTGTAATTGTAATTTTGTAGTGGTAGATACCCTTCAGTACTCCCCCACCAGAACTATATCTGTGATAGAATTCGATGAACGGATACCACTAGTTGATTCATTGATGCTTTTGTGAGAAGCCGGGAGAGCTGTATTAAGAAGCCGACGTTGTGAGTGATTGAGACGAGACTGAGTAGCAACAACGTGAGAAGGTGTATAATGTCGCAGTCACAAGTAGCAAGTCAACTGTTCAATGTGGATCATCCATCGAAGTAGGCGCTTCCAGATCGAAGTGGGCGTTACTGTCAAGATAGGCGTGTTCATATCGAAGTGGGAGTTACTGCCAAGGTAGGCGTGTTCACATCACTTCCGAAGGTCATCAATGTGGGGAGAGTAGTTACAGACCATGTCAACCGTCATCTTTGAAAAGGTACCCCGACATAGAGTCGAGTTAACATGTCTTATATACTAGTGAATTGTAGTTGTAATTTTGTAGTGGTAGATACGCTACAGTACTCCCCCACCAGAATTATAGCTATGATAGAATTCGATGAATGGATGCCACTAGTTGATTCATTGCTGTTTTGTGCGAAGCCGGGAGAGCTGTATTAAGATCACCGTATTTTTTGAGTGCTGAATGTGAGAGGTGTATTAACTTCACTGTCGCCCCTGTGTTGCCGTTAGCAGTCGAGTGTATGCAAGCCGACGTTGTGAGTGATCGAGATGAGACTGAGTAGCAACAGCGTGAGGAGGTGGATAATGTCGCAGTCACAAGCAGCAAGTCAACTGTACAATGTGGATCATCTATCGAAGTAGGCGTTTCCAGATCGAAGTGAGCGTTACTGTCAAGATAGGCGTGTTCATATCGAAGTGGGCGTTACTGACAAGGTAGGCGTATTCACATCACTACCGAAGGTCATCAATGTGGGGAGAGTAGTTACAGACCATGTCAACCGTAATCTATGAAAAGGGAGCCCATCATAGAATCGAGTTAACACGTCATAGATACTGGTGAATTGTAATTGTAATTTTGTAGTGGTAGATACCCTACAGGCTGTATCTACTAAAAGCGTTTTTAGTAGTTTTCCGACTATTTTATTGAAAATATCAACAACAACATTTAGATTCTATACATGTCTTGCTATAGTTGTAGTTCAATGCCGAGTGGTGTTGTTTAAAGCAATAGAGTTCTTGTGCTGCAAAGTCTCGAACTTCCAGAATATAACGATTAAAATGTAGCAATAGTTAGGAATGTTAATTGATCAGTTAAAGAGATAAAGGCATTAAAAATGATAACATTTTATATTTATTTATTTAATAATCTAGAGTTACTATCCCTCAAGGTATTGCTGCTGTTGACATCTTAACGTTAACGAACGCTATGACATCTCTTATTTTTTCCCATTACTGTACAGTTACTTACATCGGACTGTAAAATTGATCTGTGCGGAAGCCTTCTCTCTTCTAGGAGGTGTTTGAATACAAAGAGATTGCCTGAATAGTTGCATCTAAAATATATAAAGTCACTGTGCATCCAAAGTCTGGGAATTTGTCCTTGCAAATCGGAGACATTTAATAGGCTTATTTTTTTATTGTGTCTATTTTAACACACAAATGTACTTTTTCTTAAATATTAAAAAATGTAAACTATGTCTGTCTTCTTAAACAAGAATTTTTAGCTACATACAGAGTAAAAAGTTCATCAACATAGTTTTCTTTCCGATTGTAATACGTCTTTGTAAATGATATTTTCTAAATAATTATCCTATTAAAACTGTGGTGGGTAAAAATGCAAATATTTGCTTGCATTTCTTTCACACCTAAGCCAAGAATTTCGCAGTTAAACATTAAAAACCATTTAAAGTCTTAGATATTTATTTTCTTTTACAAAATTAAGTAAAATTTAAATTAATGCTGTAAAACAATTAACAAATTAATGAAAAATTATTCTTATATTACTACTATAATATTATCGATATCTATTTTTTAATAGATAAAATGATAATCAAACAATACAAATAATAATTTCAACTACTAAAGGAAAACAAAACCATTTCCTAATGGCTAAGTTTTTGTTTTTCTTAAAATCAAGTAAGAGCAAATATTTCTTATGCAAATATATCATTTGGTGCAATATATGTTGTAAAATTAAATAATAAAATTGAAAAATTAATTAAACGATATTTTACGTCAACTACTGACTAAACAATATTAAACGACACTAAAAACTTTTCAATTTGTTAAATAAGATATATACCTGGTAAATATTCTTTTTACAACTGCATTATATTACCCAGCATAAATTAACTAAAAAATATTTTACTTCAAATAAAAACTGTTTAATTTCAAATGCAAAACAGGCATAGGCAAATGATTTCAGCAAACTTTTCTCTTAACAGAGAATTTATTCACAATAAATATTCTCTTGTACAAATACGACATTTGGGAGTAATATTTTTACTCGAAGCTTAATTTGTCTTTAAGCCCTTAGCGGTAAAACCGGATATTAAACGAATCCTGTCAGGAATTTTCGTAAAAAAGAAAAAAAGGAGCATCGTTAGTTCCGTTCCCAAGCTGTCAAAAGCTTCTTTACGGATAATCCTATCTTGCTGCTGTTCTTCTTCAACTTACGTCATTTCTATTGTTATTTCGGATGAAATGATTTAACTTGGTTTAGTTCGAAAAAAGTAATGTTAAGCCTTGTTTTGTATGAAAGTATAATGGATATCAGAAATCGTAAGTCATACTGATGGTGGAAAGGTATAATTTTGAATGGAAAAACAACAGGTTTTATATATAAAAAAATGAGTGGAGGTAATTTTAATTCTTTTGACTTCGATAATTTTAATGAGTAATTTTTTTTCTTCATTTAGACAATTTCAAGAATTTCAACTGCATAAATTCTATTACTTATTCAGCATTTATGCGCTCTGCAAAAACAAATCAAATAAAGGAATCTGGGCATATTTAATTATTCATTTTACAAAGTGCATAAAATTTTCTATTAATTGTTTGGGTATTGCACCGTCTATCAAGCCTTAAAATTGTTTCAAAAACTTGACGATAAATTAAAATACAGATCCAAAAAAACATGTTTGAAAAAATTTAAATTTATACGTAAACTTATTTGTTCCATACCCGCCACACTAAAATATGAGATTATGTAGATATTATTAGAGCCCCTGAATTAGAGAATCCCTCTAAAATTTTAATAATCTAATCACATCATCTCTCAGTATAGGAGACTTAGATAATATGTGTTCGTTTTGTGACGAAATCTGTAGAAAAAAATAGTAGATTAAATGCAATAGATGCAACAAATAGGTTAATAATTAGTGAGCTCTAAGCGTCAACAGAAAACAAAGGCTAACTTAAGCAATAATAAAGTGTAATACGAAGAAATAGCTTAAAAAAGCAGACGACTATTTTAGAACTGTTTGGAGCTGACTGATTCGGGCAGAGTTATTGCGAAGAAGGGTAGTCTACCCATTATGGGGTAAGAAAATATTGATATATTTGATGAAGAATCTGGATAACCCGTCCCGTAGAGGACTGATCGTAAAGATACGGTTCCCAGAAGAACACCGAAGTTAAGCATCCCCGACAGTGGTCAGTAAGCGGGTGGGTGACCACTTTGATCAGTCTGCGTAGGACCGAGGGTGGGTGGTCCTCGCTGAACTGTTCCACCGTAAAGTGCTCGACTTCGTGCTCAGGTCGTCGAACTAACAAAGCAAGGGACACAGCAACTTCCATGAACCTGCAGGTCGACTTCCTGCAATCAACCTGCAATTCCAAAGCAGGTCGTCGAACTAACAAAGCTATCCCCTCTGCAGAGGATCAAAAATGCAATGGCATGAATTTGGATTCTCAGAGATGTTTCTCAGTTCGTCGTCAATAGCCAATTGTGCAGCTCTAATACGATGTGAATTATCCGATAGGTATTCTACCTAATAATCTGAACCTCACAAAATGGCAATCAAGAATTCTTCTAACCTGCAATTTCAACTCCGCGATTAGAATTATTTTAAAGTAAATATAATACAAATAAAGGAAAGTGTTTACCTGTAAATTTTTATCTCTCATTTAATGGTATTTTTTAATTTATTTTTTTGCATCACCATTCTGTTCGCGGTAACATTTGAAACAAAGAAGTTTCCCATCAGTCAGCAATAGGGAGGCATATTTTCTCTGCTGAAGTTGATGAGTAAGGGATGATTTAGTAAAAGTTTTCACCATGGAAATGTTAAAGCTCGCTTTGAAATAGACATTTTTCTTTTTAGAATTCGGACGCAAGAAAATCATCAATTTTTTTTAATTGTAAATTTAATTGCACAAATATGAAAAATTTAAATCATGGAAGTTGCTGTGTCCCTTCAATTATAAAATGTGAGGGGTCTAAAGCACCTTTGTCTCTCCCGGTTCCGCGGTTGCTGGTTTAGTCTCATGTTCCTAAAATATGTCGTTGTAGGACATAGGTATAGTTTAGAAACATGACATCTATATTATATGTCTTGGGAACGACATATGGCTCAGAGAATTATGACATTTCTGACTGAGATTCAAAATTTTAAATAACTTTTTAAGTATTTTTCGTATTATATTATCTGTATCGGCATGATACTGTGTTATAGATGTGTATTCTTTTTTCTTCCTTCTAAAATTTTATTATGAACCTCTCTAACTCGAACCTCGATTTCACGAATTTTTCGATATCTCGAAGAAAAAAAGATCCCTTTCAAATTTCCTATACACTCAATGTTAAAAAAAAAACTTGATTTCTCGAATTATTTTTTCTAATCCCTCGATAACTTGAATTTTTTTCTCCATAAATAGTGTAGATTTGTTTTCTGAAAATAAAAAAAATATTCCAAAAAACATTTTTAAGAATAGAAAACCAATTCTCATAATCATGACCAATTCTCAAACAAGCACTTTCTGCTGTGGACACTGTAAGGAGATTTATTGAGAGGCAACCGAATATTTCAGTGGAGACATTTAAAGCTATAGTCCACTTGAAAAGTGTTATAGACAAACTTTCTTACACATCTCTAAAGCAAACAACAATTGAATCTTTTTGAGTGTAAAAAGTGTTTTTAGCTTAAATATGAAATAGTAAGTAAGGTATATAAAGAGAATTTTTCTTTATTCTACCATCGATAACATGCGATTTTCGATAATTCGAATTTTCGGTATCTCAAATTTTTCTCCTCTCCCTTCAAGTTTGAGATATCGAGGTTTGACGAAATTTAAATGGAAATATTTTTATAAGCAGAAAAGTGTTGATTTATTAATAATTTTTTTTTTTAACATAAACTATTTTTAGTAGCTTTTGCAAATAAACTAAACATGATGATTAAGGCGATAAATGAATTTATCATTAATTTATACAGCTTTGAGGTAGTCAATAGGTCTGCAAGTAGGACTGAAGAGATAAAAACAAAACTGAAAGTATGGCCATTTTATTTATTTCTGGTTTTCGGGAAGAGAAAATCTATTTTCAACTATAAACTGTTTATTACTATTTACTCTTTCAAGGGAAAAGAAGCTATCTCATACACGTATACGAGGTGTGAAGTCTTAAAGATCCACTTTATTGAAAACATTCTACAAACATATTTTAGTCCTCTTCAACAACTTGTATATACATGTCTCTGCATACGAGTTTTCCACTGCTTAAAACAGTGCTGTAGGTCATTAGGTGTCGCCTTCTTCAGAAAGTCTGCCGTGTTTACCTTCTCTTCTTCTACGGGCTGAAAATGCACTTTTTACATTTGGAAACAAGTGGAAGTCACGTGGGGCGATATCTGGTGAGTACGGTGGATGCTCTGAAAGCTAGATGGTAAAGAGAAAAAACCCTTTCATTTATTGCCCGTTTTCCGAAAGGGAAAATTTATTCTTAACAATAAACTATTTATTACTATATATTCTCACGGATAAGAAGATATATTATATGCTATATTAATATTATATAACTGGTAAAAAATTTTAGTACTCACAGAAATTAATTCATCCAGAAAATAAGTTAGAATGAAAATTGATCCTTACCGTCTTGATCCGTACAGTCATTCAGCCTATTTTAGGCCATTAGTATGTTTTTCGAAGGCTCTGTCATTATATAAAATATATGAGTTTCATAATTTCTTTGAGCTTGCAACAGTAATTCATAACTCTTAGATCAAGTTCAGTCTATCTTCTATGCTAATGCTGAAAATGGGGCAAAACTTCAATATGAAAAGCACCAGTTTTGTTATGAAAATGATAATAGTTTGATCAGATCTTTTAATGTTAAAAAGTTACTTCAACTAAATGGAATTGTAAAAATTTTAGAAAAAATAATTATATTAATTAATTAAAAAATAATTATATCAAATAATTATATGAAATTATTATAATAATAATTATAATAATTAAAAATTATAATAATTATAAAATTAATTAATATGAAATTATTATATCAATAATTATATAAAATTATTATATATTATTATATTAAATAACTATGAAAAATAATTATATTAAATTATTTAAAAATAATTACATTAAATAATTATAAAAATATAGTATTCACTTATTTTGATAAATTTAATCTAGGTTCGAAAATACTGCCAAATTGGCGATGTTTTTTTTGTTTGTTTTTCTTTAAATTTATATTTAAGTTATTTGTCTATTCTGAAGTCCTAATAATTGAGAGGAATTCTCTGAGTATACATTAAAGGCGACCTCAGTAAAACACTCTTTATCAAATATATATATTTGATGCAAAATAATATATATAGCCCTGGAAAAGTTTATGAAAATCTGTGGTTTAAAAGTTTTATAAAAAAAGAGTATTTAAATTATATTATGATAAGATGAATATAATCATTAAAATTTCTTTTTGATGCAACTATGTATTACTCTATTTCTCTTGCTTGAGACGAAATAACTTATAAATAAAACAGTTTCAAATTTTTTATTTCGAAATAAATTATTCAACGTTATCCTGTCTTTTTTGAGTTAGAATATTATTCCTACTCTGTATAATTTAATCTCAGTACATAGTAATTTGCGTGTTTTCTTAAGAAAACAAAACAAATGGCTAATAATGAGCGATAACCAACAATCGCAAACTTTTAATTATTTTCAATATAATTACAAGTTTTAAGAAAAATGAATAATAAATTAAAAATGTTTTTTTCTATATCAAATAATTTGTGTATCTTCAAATGTATATTCAAATATTTATCAGTGAAATAAGGTTTCTGCATAATTATTAAAGGAAATTTTGTAGTATTTAACTAATTAATACAATAACATAATATCAAAATTAAATTGATGACAAAAACTTTTTTCTTGACTATTGTAAAAAAATGAACGAATAGATTTGCTATGCAATTAAAATGTCAGAAAATTTTTTCTTTTCTTTTTGAAAAAGCTCTGCTCTAGGAAAAGTTATTCATTTTTCGGATTATAAATTTATTTAGCAATTTTAAATAAAAGAATTTGCATTTAAACTTGTTTAGTTTTATGGTTTATTTCCGTATTTAAGTACCCAAAATGATAATAAAATAATATGTATTGCGCATTTTGAATAACCAAAGCAACAATAGATTTTCCACATTTATATGATTCTGCATGTTTTCAACATATATATTTCAGAATTTTATATGCTTCTAAATAAAGGAAAAGACATTTGTGGGGTGAGTTGTTACCGACAATGTCAACCTTCATCTATGAAAAGGTACCCCGACACGGAGTCGAGTTAACATGTCTTATATATTAGTGAATTGTAGTTGTAATTTCGTTGTCGTAGATACGCTACAGTACTCCCCCACCAGAATTATAATTGTGATAGAATTCGATAGACGGATACCACTAGCTGCTGTATTTGTGACAGACGGGGAGAGCTGGATTAAGGTCACCGGGTTTTGAGCATTAGTCATGAGAGCTGTATTAAGATCAGGGTCGTACTCGCTCCTGTGTTGCCTTTAGCAGTCGGGTGTATGCAGGTTGACGTTGTGTGTGATCAAGACGATACTGAGTGGCAGCAGTGCGAGAAGGTGGATAACGTCGCAGTCGCACGAAGCAAGGCAATTGCTCCATGTGGACCATCCATCGAAGTAGGCGTTACTGTCTAGGTAGGCGTGTTCATATCGAAGTGGGCGTTTCTTCCAATATAGGCGTGTTCACATTACGTCCGAAGGTTACCAACGTGGGGTGAGTAGTTACCGACAATGTCAACCTTCATCTATGAAAAGGTACCCCGTCATTGAGTCGAGTTAACATGTCTTATATACTAGTGAATTGTAGTTGTAATTTTGTAGTGGTAGATATGCTACAGCATTTATATTTTCTGAGTTTCAATGACGTGATTATTTTGAAATATGCAAAATAATAATGAAATGATCACAATTTTTTTAAAACTAAATGTTTTTATACATTTTCAAATTTCATTTATTTCCACAAATATTTAAACTCTACTTGTTTTCAAATTTTAAATTCTTGGAAGTGCATTCATAATTCTTTTGGTTTTCAAATTCTCGGAAAAAAATATATATTTTAGAATTAAACTTTTTTCAAAATCTAAATTTATTAAATTATATATGTTTCAAATAATTCTGTATGTTTAAATTTCAAATTAAAGTAAATGAATTTATTTTTTATTGATTGTTTATTCGTGTACTTTAAAATTTTCCGCAAAATTTAGATTTCCCAACCAAAATTTTATGAACCTAAATTTTTTCATGTGCTGTCAAAGATAATTTGCTCAAATTCTATTGATTTTCAAATTAAATAAAATGAATTAACATTTTTTTCACCCACTTGTTTATATATGTATTTTACAATTTTTGAAGCAATTAGATTTCAGAGTCTGACTTTTCTAAATCTAAATCATTTCAAACGTTATCAAAGAAACATAAATAAACTCGGCATTTTTTTTTTCAAATTTCACACTTAAGAAAACGTATCTATATTCCTTTTCTTTTCATTACACTGTTAAAATTTTCATTCTTAAATTACGGTAAAATAACAGGCAGCGGTCTGTCCATCCGATTAACAGTAAAGTTTATGGTAAAGAACATTTCTTTTCCTTATGGTTTTGAAATCATTTACAGAAAGTATGGTTATAAAACCATGAGTACAAAACTATACGGTTTTTTAACCATTTACAACTCCCATTTTTCAAAAATGTAAGAAAAAAATAATTATTTACTAGATATAGAAGCTTGACTTTTCGCTATGTAATGAGCATTTTAGAGTGCCGGACATTGGAAATTCTTCGAGTGTTGAAGGGAATGGAGGAAATATTGTGGTGTCAACACTAGGACTCGAACTCCAGTTTTGCCGGTCATGAGATTGACTGATAACCCCGCTCGGCAATGATATGCAAGCAGTTGCAAAGAACTAAGCAGCTTCATGGGGTGGTTCTAGTGGGTGCGATAAAATTCTAGTTGTTTAACCGTAATTAGAGGAAAGCAGTTAATAAACAGTTTTTCTCAAACTTAACAGTTTGATTACTATTTTATTTATGGTTATTTGACTGTTTCGATTCAATATGGTAAAATAACCATTTAATAAATTGCTATTTAACCATTTTGTTCCAAGAAATTTCTAACAGTGTATGAAAGCATGTATTTCATAAACATCAGTTTTTTCATGTTATTTTATCATCATTAATGTATATACAGATTGCGTGTTGTGGATGCAAATATATTCTCGGTAGCTCATAAACTTCATTAAGAACCTACTTTGATGAAATCAAGTTTATAAAGATCATCTTCAATGCTCGGTGCATAAAATTGTCTTTGCGAGAAACAGACGTTCTTTTTAAGCGAATTTAATATAAATGATCTTAACGCTTTTAGAAACATTTGTTTTATAACTTAGATTTTAATGAAAGATATGTTTATAGTAAATGTTGTGGAACTTCAAATACTCACCTTTTGTGTATTATTAGGCAATTAAGACCTTAAAGGATGTCTGACTCCTGACTGCAGTACTTGGCAATATAATTTGCGTCTTCCCAACCATACCCAACCAAATATTACTAGTCACCTAATTTATACTCTGAGTCCAGGCATCCCTCTTGTTCCATTACCGTCTGGGTTCCTTTCTAAGGACATAAAACTTTTTCTTGGACATAACCAAGTCAGCTCCCGTTTTTTACTATAGATCTTCAATTTTAGCTTTTTTTTCAAAATATTTTTTGATTTCATATAGAGTAAAAGCATATCGTAACACTTTGTTGACTGGCAATATCATCCAAAAACTATGTCCCCGTTATCTTTAGTTAGTTATCTTTACTTATCTTTACTTATCTTTAATGCAAAGATAACTAAAAAATTTTAGTGAAAGTAAACCTTTTTACTATTTGCTTCCAAATAATGAAAAGTCTTACTTTTACTACAAATGGAAAAAATACTAGAAAAATAAAACAAAACCACAAAGGCAGTTAACGCTATAGTTCCAATTCTATTATCAAAAAAAGCATTCTCAGTGCGGCTATACTGATCGACAGAAAGAAAGCAGGGTGCCACAGAAAGAAACTTGCAATTAAGTTGCAAAAGGAGATAAACGGTTCAACCAATAAGAATGGAGATCAAGCATGGACAAGATAATCAAACAAAGGTGAGATAAAAAAAAAAACTTGGTATGAATTTTAGGTGTACAAGATAAAAAAAATTTGAATACAACGGGTTTTCTAACATTAGGAATAATTGGATGCTAGAAATATAATAAACTCTAGGGGAGAGTGGGGTCAATTGTAACAGGGTACGATTGTAACGGTGCAAAAATTTCGAGTGTTGGGTTCCAGGTTTGGTTCCTAGGTAGCGCACAAGGTGTATTTAATAATTCTGCATGTACACCCTGCTGGCAACCATTTTTACGTACTTTTGAAAGAGTTACATCACAAAAGATATTTTCACGCTACGTAAGTACTTTTTTTGATATTGGAATATTATATTGTAACAAAGTAATTTTGTTTAAACAAATAAAAATATTAACCGAATATGTAAGTGGACACCTTAATTAACATTTCAAAAAAAAAAGATTAGTTTTGTTTATTAACAAGCATTGTTTTTAACAAATGAAGCTGAAATGGCATCTTGGGGACTATTGTAACAATAAGTAAAGGGACGAATGTAACAGCTGAAAATAAATAATCTTATGTTTACAAACCATTACTTAACTCTTTAAGAACCACCAATNCTGTGAAGTTAATACACCTCTCACATCCAGCACTCAAAAACCCGGTGACCTTAAAACCAGCTCTCCCGGTCTTTCACAAGTACAGCAACTAGTGGTATCCGTTCATCGAATTCTATCCCTGACAAAATTCTGGTGGTGGAGTATTGTGGCGTAACTACCGCTTAGAAAATTAAACATCAATTCACTAGTATATAAGACATGCTAACTTGATTCAATCACGAGGTACCTTTTGATAGATAAAGGTTGGCATAATCGATAACTCTGCCCACACAACCATATTGGAACACTGCTCATCGTAAGCTGCAATCTTTTATTTTAATAATGTGTTGCTCTCAAGATATTTATCCACGCTTATTTTCACGCTACGTAAGTACTTTTTTTGGTATTAGAATATTATATTGTAACAAAGTAATTTTGTTTAAACAAATAAAAATTACTAACCGGATATGTACCGTCTTGGGGACGATTGTAACAATAAGTAAGAAACCGATTGTAACAATAAGTAAAGGGACGAATGTAACAGCTGAAAATAAATAATATTATGTTCGCAAACCGTTACTTAACTCTTTAAGAACCACCAACAGTTTCCTATATCATTTATATTATGTTGCATGTGCATTATTTTATTTGTCACCTTTCACAGCATAAATTAAAATTTTTAACCCCTTAAAGTTAAAAGTTTAACCCTTTAGGTCTCTGCTCATTACTACTTTTACTCCTAAAATATCACTACTATTTTGATCAATAAAAAAATATATCACAACTATGATAATATGTATAATTAACTATGTTTTAGTTGAATTTATGAACTGTTACAATTCACCCCCTAAGTGGGGACAATTGTAACAAGTGCACGACTGTCAAAAATTGTTAATAACTAATATAATAACTTTTAAAATAAGGTATTTATTTTTTTTTCTAGTAGAGGATAGTCTACTTTACTCGTTTGTCAATTAATACTAATAATATATCGGATTCTTTGTTAGTTAAAAATAGTTAAGTAAAAAATGTTGCAATTGACCCCACTCTCCCCTATGATTAAAATTTTTTTGTTTAAAAAAAAAACTGTATGTTGACATTTTTGTTACTTTATATGAGTTTTATTCAATTTGTCCAATTTTTTTTTCAGTGTATTTGACTCTTTATTTTGTGAATCAAATTCTTTTTTCCTCACAAATATCATAAAACGTGATGCAAATAAATATCTCTCAAGTTAGCATTCAAAGGTAGAATGCGTATTTTAAAATATATGCATATTAATAAGAAGAGTCGGAACACGCCGAGTTTAGAAACTTCCGTTTCTACGTGAAATACGAGTAAGAGGAGTATTAAATATCGGAAAATTTATTGTTATTTCTGAAATAAATGAAGATGTAGGGGCAATTTTCGTGTTACTTTAAGCTTGAATACCATTTCGCAAAATACTTCTTTCTCAAAGAGCGAAGCATATATAAATGTTCTCAAAGCTTTACTATTAAATATTGATGTTCTACAAAAATTCATTAGTAAACAATACGCATTCATGAGTAATTCATAATAAATATAAATGTAAACTTGCAATTTAGTAAATCTAAATTTTAATTAATTAAATGTNCAAAAATTGTTAATAACTAATACAATAGCATTTAAAATAAGTTGTTTTTTTTTCCAGTAGAGGATAGTCTACTTTACTCGTTTGTCAATTAATACTAATAATATATTGGATTTTTTGTTAGTTAAAAATAGTTAAGTAAAAAATGTTACAATTAACACCACTCTCCCCTATGATTAGAATTTTTTTGTTAAAAAAAAAACTGTGTGTTGACATTTTTGTTACTTTATATGAGTTTTATTCAATTCGTCCAATTTTCTCTTCAGTGTATTTGATTCTTTATTTTGTGAATCAAATTCTTTTTTCCACACAAATATCATAAAACGTGATGTAAATAAATATCTCTCAAGTTAGCATTTAAAGGTAGAATGCGTATTTTAAAACTTATGCATATTAATAAGAAGAGTCGGAACATGCACGCCGAGTTTTGAAACTTCCGTTTCTACGTGAAATACGAGCAAGAGGAGTATTAAATATCGGAAAATTTATTGTTATTTCTGAAATAAATGAAGATGTAGGTGCAATTTTCGTGTTACTTTAAGCTTGAATACCATTTCGCAAAATACTTCTTTCTTAAAGAGCGAAGCATATATAAATGTTCTCAAAACTTTACTATTAAATATTGATGTTCTACAAAAATTCATTAGTAAACAATACGCATTCATGAGTAATTCATAATAAATATAAATGTAAACTTGCAATTTAGTAAATCTAAATTTTAATTAATTAAATGTAATTTTACTTTGTAATTTAGGAAATCTTAATTTAATAAATATAATTTTACTTAGTACTTTAGAAAACGTAATTTTCAATTAGTAAATTTGAAGGTCAGTTAGTAATTATTGAGTTCATTAGTAGTTCAAGTAGTTTTTCTATTGAACAAAGATATTTATCAGACTTTCGTTTGTGCATTATAGATGATCATTAGTAACTTAGGGTTAAATGTAAACATTCATTAATAATTAAGAATACATGTATAATGTAATTTGTAATTTTGTATTACCTTGCTGTGTATGTTAATTAGTGCTTCATTTGTAAATAATGTTTAGTTCGTTAGTAATAGGTATTCATCAGCAATTCTTTAGAAAAAAAGTTTTCAGAAGTAATTTATTATTGAACTGTATTCCTTATTTCTTTAGTAAATATAGTGGTTCAGTAGTAATTTTTGCTAAATATAAATCTTGATTAGTGATTGATAATTTACTGCAGACGCCCATTTGAAGTTTCAAATGTTTATTTTCATTTGTAATTCTTTTCAGAAATAAATATTTATTCGCAGCTTATCATATAAGAGAAAGTACCATTTGCAATGCAGATTTACACTTGTAATTCGTAGCTAAAGAGAGATGTTCACTAGTAATTCATATGTGGATGTAGATGTTTTTAATATGTCTATAATAATGGAGTTTGAAACATAAAAAAGGAGTTAAAAGCAATACATATTATTTTGAAACTAAAATAATGATAGTTATTGATAAATAAGTAGACGCTTTTTTAATGAACATACTTAATGCATGTTCTTAAAAATCTTGTTAGAATAAGTGAAAAAGTATGCACATAATGGGTCATAAAAAACACACCAAAAAACATATCTCTTTGAGAAAACAAAAAAAAACACCATCAAAATTTTCCAATTCAAGAAGTGAGATAGATACATCGAAACCAGATTGATTGTGGATGTATTGTTGAAGTGTTCTTAATCAACTGCTGTCAATTCATCTTTTTTTTTTCTTTTGACAGTATAAATTTATTCAATTTTAGTCTCATCTTTTGCACTATAAATTTCAGTTCAATATTGCCTTTATTTTTATTTTTCTTACGCTATTGTTGACAGAATCTTAAAATATATATTGTTTGTATTTGTACGTGATACAAAGGCGCACAACTTTTGATCTAGTGATGGGATCTTCACGTTCTATGGCTCAATCTTAAATCTAATACATTAGATTTCTGATCCCCAAAATATAAGGAATTATATTTTGGGGATATACCCCAAAATATAATTAAAATATCCTCTGCACTATTAGCATATTAGAGGTCATTCTCGTGAACCATTTAGATTGAGCTCTAGAACGTGAAGATCCGACCATTTGATTAAAAGTTATTTAGTATGATCCGTTTTTTTTCGTCCTGTATATGTTTCTAAAACTATTTAGGCGTTTAATATTAGGGCAGTTAATACTGATACAGTGAAAGTAATATATCTAATATTATGTACAAAAATAAATATTTCAATTATTAAAGTAATATTTCTACATAATATTTAATGATACAATAATTACGAGTTTGAGCGACATCATACATTACGTCGTAAAAACTCAACGTAAATAAATTGCAGTTAATTTAATCATATATAATCATTTTCCACATGTATATTTAATACAAGTATTTAAAAGCAATTTAAAATTTCTAATTACAATGGAAATTATGTTTCCATGAAAATATGAATGAGTATGTAAAGTATATAATTTGTCTAAAATTATTCAGCATGCTCTTCAACAACCTAAATAGAGGTCTTAAATGGTTACGAACAAAAATGCATAGTTCTTAAAACGATAATCATTTTTAAGTATTTATAAACTTATGCTTGTTTTGCGGTGAAAATATTTTGAACATTACTAATTATTGTGTGCTTGAATTTTTTTATTAATCTGCAAGCTGCAATCCACTTTATAATTGGTTATATTATTTTTAGAAAATAATTATAAGATAAATACGAATGAACTTAATTCAAAAAAATCTCTTTAATGTCAGAGAAACATGCAATGCAGACACATAAATTTATATTAATTAAAGAAGGAATTAAGGAAAATATCTTGAAGGAGTTATGGTTTTTCGCTAATGATGTTTACATAAATTTTTTTATTTAATAACCAGCAGAAAAAAAGAAGATTTTTTTTCATAAAAGTCAAACTAATTAGAAAAACTTTTCATTAAACTTATATAATTGAATCTTAGTTATGTTTGTCAATCAAACAAAAAATAAAAATATTTTATTGAAGTATTTTTTTATTAATTAGAAGAATTATTTTGCGCGGAGAACTTTTAATTGTTTTTGTAATTAGAGATATGGATTCTAAAACTGAATTAATATTAAAGCTTTTGATTTCAAAGATTAATATACGACTGATTATATGCTTTAAGAACTTTTGGTATTATATGTGATTTTTTGGAATGTGTGAACCATTTGACCAATTTTTTCCGCTTGATTCATACCACATGTGATTTTTTGTATGTTATATATGGATGGCAATACTTAATTTTTTGCATGATTCATTCATGATTTGCATGATTTTCTGCATGATTCATACGTATGTAATTTTTTGGAATGATTCATACCATGTGAATCATTTGACCAAATTTTTCTGCATCTTTAATTTATCATATTTAAAGCTTAATAATTCGATGATGTGGTTTAATGTAAAAGAAAATGTGGTTCAATTTAAAACTTTATTAATGGAGTAATTTTGGATGATATTGTAATTCTATATATTAATCTTATAGTTCAACGATGAACTAATTTTTCTGACAGTATCTCTCTACATATATTTCTGTTACGTGGTACTACATGGTACTACGTTACAGTCTACGTTGGCAATATTAAACATTTTTTCAAATCACGCTCCTTTTTTTTAATGACGGACATTCTATAATCGATTGAAACTGATTAATCAGTTATTTAAGACCCCTTTTGAGCCATTTCCCTTTTTTTTTCATTATTACATTATTACTAGAAGCTCATTCTTTTTTCAAAACTCAAAATAGAGTTTAATTAGTTCTTAACTTCTTTTAGAAATTAAATAATGAAAGCAAAGAAAATTTTGATGTACAATGCTTTTATATATTTTTTATGTAAACAAACTAGTTACTTAAGCGATTATGACTAATGATTTAGGCGATTATTACCAACTAATTATTTAGGCGATTATTATTAATGATTTTTCGTTCAATGTGACCTTAGTAATTGTTTTTTTCTTCGCTAATTCTTAGATGCACGGAATAGTGACTCCGTGACTTTTCCTACTTTTTTTTGTCAGATTTGTTAAACCCTTTCGTAAGCTTTGAGAAGATTGCTTATAACTCATAATTTTACAAAAAAAAAAAAAAAAANAAAAAAAAAAAAAAACTTTGAAAGCGCAAAATCTATTATAATATATCCTTATTACTATAATGACGGTAACACTAAATCCTACTTCAGTTTTTGCAACCATCTATTGAATAGTATTTGGCAGAGTGAGAAATCATATGCCAAAGATTGTTTCCAACTATAGACTATAAGGGAATTGTAGCACTAAGGGACCATAAAGGAAGATATCTATTGAATGTTGTACACTCTTGCATATTACATTCTATATATCTCACTTTTATGGAAAAAAAAATAGTGCGTGGAGTCCCTCCGCGCGGAAGAAGTTAAACTTCGTAACCTGCGACGTTAATTGTAGAATAATCAGCAGTCGTAGAAGGATCACTAGTTCTATTCACCGACTCTTTTTCCTGCTCCGCTCGCTTCCGTGCTCTGTAATCACGGTAATATTGTGCATTTACCCCTCGTGGACATCTTGAACCAGTGGAAATGCTTGTGGTTGCCTCATCGTCTCGCCATGGATAATGTATTTGTATTAATAATGTATGTGAATGCGTCATAATGTAATTTCAAAAGAGAAAACCTAACAATCTATTGATATTCACAAGAGACGTACCTTGACATAACCTTAAATCCGTCGCATTGTCCGTGGGATTGTTTTCACTCATTTTTT
>NC_092211.1:17787602-17815476 GCF_043381705.1 Parasteatoda tepidariorum
AATTCAACAAGTAAAATCTTAAGTAAAGTAACGAGTATAGTTTAAAAAATAGGAATCATGAAAATTTAAATGTCAAAGCAAATTAAAAATACATTATAGTAAATGAAATGAATCAATAATAATCTTCAAGTAATAAATGCATCACAAAATAAAATAATTATAAATACAAAGTATCATTTTCTAAAAACATTATTTTAAGTGAACATTGTTTAGTCTTAGTAACAGTTAGTGCTTTTCACAATCTCTAAAAACATATTAAGTTTACATGTCTGACATCAATTACACACAAAAGATAATGCACTTCTGATAAGTATTTAAGTTGCATATTCTTTGCACCACATCAATCAATACAATTTCAAAAGTTGTTTCTCTCTCAGTCTAATCAAGCCTGTATTCTAAAAACACCATACAGATTTGTATCTAGCTGATAAGGAGTGAAAGAATTTTTTGAAGTTTTCCATTGCTCAAAATTTTTAGTTTTATTTTGAACCCCTTTCATGAAAACGGTTATAAAAGTGCCTATTTTGTTTTATACATGTATATGATTACTGCTGACATCTAGTTTAAAATAAACTAACTATCTACAATTACCTTAAAAATATCCTAGTACTGGCATCTTGTGTGTAAAATGAGAAATAAAATGTTTTCCAGGCAAATAAATGAATTAGTTTTATTGTTATTGGTGCATTACTACTGAACACTCCAGCCCGGGAATATCACATGAGCGAGAAGGAAGGGGTTAAACAATTGCTATTTGGTTTTCAAAATAAATTACTTGTTTGAAATAACCTCATTTCATAATATGGGTTAAAAAACTAATTTTAATGAAAATAGTCCTAGTAAAGATATTTCATCAATCTAAATGCCACAGCCATATTAAGGGATAAATATGGGGTTTTCAGATAAACAATTTTTTTTTACTGCTACTATATATATATATATATATATATATTTTCATAGTTCTAAAATCCTTTTCAAAAGCGAAATAAAAGAAGTCTACACATTGGTAGTTGCAAATTAGTATTCAAGTATGTTAAGAGGGAAAAAGCACCATTGAATTTAAAAGAAGTATGATATCAAAAACTGATTGTTAAGTGAAACTTGAAATTGTTTGTGATAACAGCCTTTAATTCCCTTTGTTTCTTATGACAACCAAACAAGTTTCAATGCTATTCATTCCGCTTTCCTTACTAGCGATTCGCACGATTTCAATGACATTTTTCCTTGCAATGAAATAAATTTATTATCTACATTTCCCTTCCTTTTCAACAAGAAGTTTAGAAACATGTATTAAAGGATGTTTATGGAATAACCTGAAAAGTTATTAAAACATTTTTATTAATGGATCAATCAGTGAAGTCTTTAAGAAACTTTTTATTAAATGGGCATCATTTCATAAAATAATTCAGTCTAATGTAGAATAACCAGCAAAATCTCCGTAAGTTAAAAGTTAAACTTAGTTATAAAACTCCCGTGGCATTTTTGGCAAAGTAAAAATAACAGATCGATGTATGCAGGAAAAGTTTCCAGGGAAACTTGAACTAATTCCATAAGCTGAATTGCAAATATTCGAAATTCTTGAGAAGCTCTCTGAAATTATTGGAAAATATGTTAATGGGGTAATATATTATAATCAACGTGTCCAAGTGTAATAATTTTACCGGATTATATGGCTGAGGAAAACTAGTTACGTTGCTGTTTCTCAATGGTTAAAGACATTTCATCATTTTATGTTTTTCAGTTTGAATTATGATAATTTTATCGAACGCAAACTGAAATAACCTGATTCAGGGAAAATATTAAAAAAAATTCGGGTTGTGTGAAAAAGGAGAATGCGAGTTTACTTATACAAGTTAATATTTAAAACTATTATTTTAAATAAATATTATAGCTTAGTAATTATATTATCTCTTCCTAAAATATTTTTAAATACAATATGCACTTGATTGTCTGTTGTTAAGGATTATAAGTGATGGAAATATTTAAAATGAAATTTTTTTATAAATAAAGAACAAGATAATCTTTAAAAATAACAATAAAAATAGATTTTTGATGTTCCTTGAGTCCGGAAAACGATCTTTGTTTTAAAACGATTTAGAAAACAGAAGGAGATTAAATGCTCGAGTTTGCTGTTTCTTTTTCTTTGAGGAACTAGGACTTTATAAGCAAATTTTGAAGTAATTCGTCAGAAGATAGCGCTGCTGAGAGGGAACGATGCTGAACGATGTTTGTTGCGGCATGCAAAACCATT
This sequence comes from Parasteatoda tepidariorum, assembly GCF_043381705.1. Taxonomy (NCBI): domain Eukaryota; kingdom Metazoa; phylum Arthropoda; class Arachnida; order Araneae; family Theridiidae; genus Parasteatoda; species Parasteatoda tepidariorum. Next base: position 17,789,854 of record NC_092211.1, read on the forward strand.
CTAACAGAAATATTTTAACATTTTTCTGTTAGTTTTATTTTCTAGGTTAGCACAATTTTGACACTGCAAATTGTAGCTAATGTGGAAGAAAAAAAATTTTTTTTGTTAACTGCGCCATCTGTAAGTGAACTTTCTAACTAATTGTTTAAAATCTTTCTGAATTACTTTTCGAAACGCAGCATCTTTTGTCTACCTTTTTTTTCTTTTCGTAAAAAGAAATTTTTTTTCAAAAATCTTTCAGTCATTTTTGGGGCAGGAGATAGCACAAGAGTTTTTTTCAAGTCGTAACTAAACTCTAATTTAATGCGATTTTTTTATTGAAACTTTCTAATGCAAGTTAGTATTGTGTTAATGATGATGATACATTTAAAGAGTTTTGAATATCTAGAAATATATTTATCCCTATTTCTGTTAAAGCCATTCGAGGTTCATAAATATTATCAAATTCAATATCCAAAAATGATTGATCACAATTCTGTCACATATGAAGGGCATATGCAAAGGAAGGCGTAATTGAAACTAACGCGATATCTGATTGATGTGCTTGTAATTAAATCTTGAATACATACGCGTGCAATATGGGCTTACGCGGTTTGGTGAATTTTAAGACACCTTTTCAATAAGCAAAACAAATAAAACGTAATTAGAGTTCAAGGAAAAAGCAATTTCTCTGCAATTGCTTCTTGAAATCAAATTAAATTTTACCTAAACGAAACTGATCTGATACTCCTTATTTATAAGTTATTGCATGAATACAAGGTTTACTGTATATCAACCTGATTTTTTTAATTTTTCATCAAGCAAAACTTCAAAAGTATCCACTAAACTCTACACTTTCCAACAAAATTATAAACAGCTTTAAAAAATTTGAATTTATGCGTTACACTGTAAAAAAATTCGGTGTGAAAATACGAGTAAAAAGTAACGGCTCCCTGAGTGTAACCTCGTAAAATCCTTCTTATCTTAAAATTTTATCACGTAATTTTTTCGGTAATATTTATTTAATTAAGGTGATTTTGCTGTAAATATTACTGCGAAAATTATGGCACATCAGATTTTTGTCCCGTAAAATTTTACAGTAAAAAGTACTGACACCTTAAGGGTGGGTATTTTTCACCGTAATTTAATCCAGAATATTTGACAGTATAGGACGAAAAATCTAATTGTATTCCAAACAAAAACTAATTTTTTCTTATCCAATATATTTCCCGTAGTAAAAGAAAAAAATTTGTAGCATGAAATTTTTACAAATATTTTGAATTTTAACATTTTTATCTACAGTTATTTTTCCGCACGGTTACTAAAATTACGATATTTTTTTTTCTTTTTTTTTTAAAAAAGCATAAGTAATCTGATACTATTTCCCCCACCCCACCGTCCTATTTAATTACCAATCATAGATTAATTTTCATTCTCCAACTTAATTATTATTTTGAATTAAACTTAAAATTAAATTAGAATAATTTATTTAAAAATCGATAATTCAAAGTTTACAAAAAATAAATTTAATAGTTTAACGGCAATAGTTTAAAAGCAATAAATTAGTTTTAAAAAAAATTTTTCAAAATAAAAATTTTAAAATATTGTGATATATGTAATGAGATAGAACGCAATAACTTAAATATTTTAAATTTAAAAGTTTGCATTATAAACTGAGAAAAAAATATGCTCAAAAATAGCAAAATATGGTAAATTTCCCGTACTTCTGGCTCTATGGGATTATCAGAAAGCTTGGTAATTTTTACTGAAACGCTTTGGTTATGACTTACTTTGGTTATCAACATAAAATTAACAATGAAATATGGTTGTATAATATGTGATAAAATTTAGCAAATGTGGTAAAATTAGGTAATTTTATCAAGATAGCTTAAATTACGGCAGAAAAACAATTTATTTAGTTAAATTTACTTTCAAGTTTTTTTAAATTTAATGCGCGGTTCTGATTCTTAAAATTATAGTTATAATAAAAACTAGGATTCAAAAAATCAGAATTCAACGTCAGCAGTAATTATATGAACAGAAAAATTACCAAATGAATAGTTTACAGCATATTTTAGTTTAATTAACCTTTTTTACTAGAAATGGTAACTTTACCAGAATTTGTTTTTCCGTGTAGAAAGAACACCATCAATTTTTTGTTACAATTTCAAATTATTTTCTTTAAATTTCAAAAATAGTTTTTCAGTATTTGAAAATAAGTTTTTTAAAAGAGTTTTAATTTGAGATCATGATTGTGAAAGTTTTATTTTGTTCTCGTGCTCTGGGTTTAATAAATTGGATCATTTTTTAAATTTTTTTCTTAAGGTACTGATATGGATTTTCACTTTTTTTATAGTTATAGTTAAGAATATTTATTTAAATAAAAGAAATAAAAAATGAAATTCTCGCTTTGTTTGAATAAATAGTTACTCATAAAATTATAAACAAGTATTTTGAATGATAACAATTATTTATGTGTTTAAAACATATTCTTATAAACTAAAGCTTTTTTAGTGAAACAATATAGCTATGAAATATTTATTTCAAAATTGAAAAAAAACAACTAGTTATCCGATAAATTACAAGGATTGTATAAGAAGCTTTTTATTTTTTTCAATCGATGTTTGAAACGAATGATTTTTTTTATATTGTTCATCATTAGTCATTTACTAAAAGCATGATAGATAGATAGATATTATTTTTAAGAATGCTTCGATTTGAAATATTTTCAATTTGTAATCAACTTTTTAATAAAATAAATTTTATAAATAAATATTAAATGAATCAAAAATAAGGCAGTCTAATATTCATATTTGATTTCAATAGTTTCATCGAAGTGATCATACGTAATGGTAAGGAGGCTTTTTTTGTGTATATTTTTAAAATTTCAATGCTTGTAACTATTCCTTTTTACTTTTCATTGAACAGAACAATAATTTTTTTGCTGTTTTTCGCCGAGTTATTATTTATTGATATACTTTACTGTTCATAAATATTAAAGTTTTATTTTTAAATTTGAAACGGGAATAAGATTTATTAATATTGTATTAAATTTTTAAAAATAGTCTGTAGTAACTAAAATTAAAATGTTGCTTTCTCCAATAATAGTTATCCGATTGAAAATTAAATTTACAAAAATGCCTGAAACTTTTGAAACTCCAATGAATTTTATTAGAAAAAAAATAAATATTAAAATTATAAAAAATACTTAAATCTTCCGGAAATATATGATGTTTTAGAGAGAAAAAATGTAAAATAAAATGGACATTACTTTGTAAGTCATTGTGAATTTATAAACNATAAGCAGCTTTTAGTTTTTTCAATCGATATTTGAAACGAATAATTTTTTTTAATATTGTTTATCATTAGTTATTTACTAAAAGCATGATAGATAGATATTATTTTTAAGAATGTTTCAATTTGAAATATTTGCAATTTGTTATCAACTTTTTAATAAAATAAATTTTAAAAATAAATTTTAGGTGAATCAAAATTAAGGCAGTCTAATATTCATATTTGATTTCAATATTTTCATCGAAGTGATCATACGTAATGGTAAAGAGGTTATTTTTTTGGATATTTCTAAAATGTCAATGCTTGTAACTATTCCTTTTTACTTTTCATTGAACAAAACAATCATTCTTTTGCTGTTTTTCGCCGAGTTATTATTTATTTAGATACTTTACTGTTCATAAATATTAAAGTTTTATTTTTAAATTTGAAACGGGAGTAAGATTTATTAATATTGTATCAAATTTTCAAAAAAAGTCTGTAGTAACTAAAATTAAAATGTTACTTTTTCCAATAATAGTTATCCGATTGAAAATTAAATTTACAAAAATGCCTGAAACTTTTGAAATTCCAATGAATTCTATTAGAGAAAAAGAAATATTAAAATTGTAAAAAATGCTAGAATCTTTTGTAAACATGAGATATTTTAGAGAGAAAAAATGTAAAATAAAATGGACATTACTTTGTAAGTCATTGTGCATTTATAAACCTGCTTAATAAGTCTACGAAATTAATTATATTAAAACTCCTTATTAGTCTATAAGTTCATTATGCTAAAAAAATTTTTCATTACGACTGTATTTCATGTATATTTTTGGAATCGTTGTCAAAAAAGTAAATAAAAAAATTCAAATCATTATTTTTATATACATCTTGAATAAAATCTGCATTATAGAATTTGCACATTTATATTTAAGGGAGGAAAATTAAAATCGTCTACGAAATATAACAAATAACAACTTCTGAGAAAAGTGAGACAAAGTATATCAAGCATTTTCGTGGAAATTTGATAGAATGATTATTCGAAACACCACCCAGGCAACAATTAGGCAATTCAACTGGTTTTGATGTCATTCATGTTACTCTCCATACAAACTTTTTTCATAATTTACATACTAATATGCGATTCCTAAAATTTTTACAACGATGATGGCCAGTCTATTTATTCATTTTGTTTAATTTTGATATCAGGTTTAGAGTTAAGCACTTAGAGATAAAGCTCTTAAAACAGTTAGAGATAAAGCACTCAAGTTAGAGCACTTAGAGATAGCTCACTTAAAACTGTCTCTGCAAACACAGAAATTTAACAGTATATATAGATAAATTCTTTGAATTATCTGTTCCAATAGTAATTTCTTAGTAACTTTAAAATATTTATAAATCATATCATATTTTTTTATAAATTCAGTCGAATTTGTCTATAAATAAAATGTTTTACAGAATATATACGTTATATATTTTTTAAAACATAATTGAAAAAAGAGTACCACAATACATACAAAACTAGACTGAAATATATAAGTATCTAAATAATTGTGCATGTGAGTATGATTCACGAAGCAATTTTTAAAAAAAATTGGCGAAAGCCGTTAAGTCCCCTTAGTAGTATTATGGTGTTGCTATTAAGTAGTTGGATAAATATTGTGTAATATCTGTTTACATTGGGACTAATGATGAAAAAAATATAAACGCATAATTTATTATTATTTATAATTAAAAAACGACTACGCTTTTACTTATCATCTGTTATTACTATCCTTACTTATAATCATTCAGTAAACATTCTAGCAACCTTGGCTAGCACTCTAACGCAGAAGCAAAATATTTATATCTCCGTTAGATTTTCTGTTAAGATCACTAAACTGAGGAGAAAGTACGATTAAAACTGCAAGAATATGGTAAAATTTACTTTAATGAAACAGGAAAAAGCTCTGTAATTTTTTACCGAAGTGCTTTGGTAATGATTTCTGTAAAATTAATAAAATATGGTTTTATAATATGCGATAAAATTTGGTGAATAAGGCAAAATTTATAAACTTTGTGATGATAATGATAACTTAAAGCATGGTATAAAGAAGAATTCTTCGGTTAAATTTACTTTTCAATTTTGTATAATTCTTTTTTTACTAACTGTGTGATAATAAAAGCTTAAATGTTTAAATTTATGTAGATATTCCAGTAAACCTATATGAACGGAAAAATTGCCGAATGAATGATTTAAATATGGTATATATTATTAGCTAATTAATGTATTTTCTCTAGACCTAGAATGTTATTACGGTTACCTAAAATGTTAAAATACGGTCATTTTACCATAATGTTTCCTCTGTCCTATATTTAAGTTTTTTTCCCCCACAGTTAGGAATTTTACGCTTTTTCGTCCAAATTTAAAAATCTCTTTTTTCCTTTATTTCCAAAATAGCATGGAAAACTGATTTTAGAATTTATCTGAAAGATATTTATAATTTTCTAAACAAATTATCTTTTAAAAAATTAATTTTTGAGGCAATAAACATAGAGGTCGTGTAACCTGCTGAAATGTAATGAAGTATTTTATTATATTATATATCCGTCTTTGAACAGCTGATCCAATTTTGGGTTTACGACTACTAATGCTCAACTCCGCAGCCTTGTAGTTTTGAACCAAATCTAGAAGACAAGGAAACTCCTGGCTCAAGTATTGGGAGAAATTTGCCATCGTGAATTACCTTTTGGTGGAACTAACCCGCATTTGCGTGACATGGAGAGGAAGATCACAAGAGCCTCCCACGGTTAGACAGACAGATCCGTCTACCACTGAGGATATTTCATGCTAGCTCAGTGGTGCTCAGTGGTCAGTGCAAGCCGGATGCGGAATTCGTTTAGATCAGCCATCGCCGGGATCGAACCGGGTACTCTTTGGAAGGCGAACGCTCTATCCCCTGAACCCGCTCTATCCCCTGCTTGTAATGAAGTATTTTATTTTATATCCGTCTTTTAACAGTCGACCCAATTTTCGGTTTACGGCTACTAATATTCAACTCCGTAGCCTTGTAATTTCGAACCAATCCAGAAGACAAGGAAACTCCTGGATCAGTACCCCCAGAGGTATTAATTTGTTATGGGAACATGCAGGACTTTGCGAGACGTCAGATTTAACGTGCATCAGTCACCATTTACTACACGGGAGTCTTCGGCCCACGGAATCGAACCAACGAACTCTTGGACATGAACCCAGTGTCTTACCAATCAGACTATCCCGGCCTTTGTAATGAAGTATTGTAGTTTTTCTGTCTCAGACTGTCCGACATACCAACAAATACTACATTCGCTAAGAATGAAATTCATCGACAGCTAGATACACTTACATTATAAATGTTTTCCTACAAAATTTTTATCTTCATGAAACCTTAAAAAACTTTAAAAAAAAAAACTTTTTTCCGTAACTTTTCAGACTTTTGAAAAACTTTTAAATTTCCTTTTCTCTTTTTTTATTATTCTTCAAAATTTGACACAACGAAAATTTCAAAAAAGAAAAAAATACGTTTCTTCTTGTCAAAAACTAAATATGCTGTTTTTCATATCCATTTGCTGTTCACCTATATGTACTGGTGTACTCACTATTGTTCTTGCTTCATTTGTTGTTTCATTTTTTATTTATTTATTTATTTATTATTAACTAATGTGATACACATTATTGTCATCTGCATAACGCAATTGTGCTTTGTATTTGTGGTGTAGTTATGAATTTTGTAATTGTTTGCTTACGTGCTGTGTATTGTGCGAGCTAGACTGTCGGCTAGACGTGGACTATACGGTAAAGGGTTTTGCAAACCTAGGTATGTGTCCACGTCTGGAAGAAAAGAAAAAAAAAGTTTTTCTGTTTAAGATCTTTTAATAACATTTTTCCAATTAACCATTTAGCTGTTGATTCCCTTCAAGTTAATGTCGATTAGTGCTAGTCCCTAGCATCATTAATAGTACTTTTCCTTTTAAAATAGTTTAAATGATTTTGAAATCCAACACATTACTTTGTTGATCAAATTAATATTTTTGAAATGTGCTTTATGTTAGTCTTCTACATATAACTGTCTATTATATACTTCAACTATTCTTTTAAAGACAAACTTTAAAGAGGCATGCAAACTTAAGTGTCCAAAAGTTATTTATGGGAGTAAAATCGAAAGCTTTTCTAAATACTAGCCAATTGTTAATAAAGCCGAAAGAATTCTGGATTAAAATCTTTAAAAAAGCTGTTCGCATTTTTCAAGGAGATTAATTTAAGCTTACTTTCAAAATAGCAAGGTTTAGAAGATTTTAATCTACTCTCTGCTCTTAGGGTGCGCTCAATATTGGTATACAAAACTAAAGGTGAATTTTTTTTTTTGGCTACATAAATTTCATTGTGACCTCTAAATAACAAATTCCGTTTGTTGTAATTTAAAATATGTATATGCATGATATTAATAGGAAGTCAGTATATTTAAAAAACATAAATATGATCTATATCTATCTATAATAAAAAAAATTGTAAGCGTGGCCCCTGATTTGACTTAATGTTAACTTAATGTTTGTTAACTTAACGTTGCACTTTGCTGCGTAAAAAACTGTAAGATTTTGAAATTTTCATATTATTCTAATGCGTGTAAAAATGTACAGAGTACGAAAGAATAAAATTTGACATTCCAAACTGTTGAATTTGTAGTAAAAAATACCATGCAGTCCACTCTTTAACTCACAGAAATGCCCTAGCTGAGTTGAAATTCAATGAACTGTAAGGGTCTTTTCAATTACAAATTATTATTTTTTTACGAAATTCCAATTTTTTTAGGTTGTTGAAATTTTAGGAGCATTTCCCAAGAATTTTAATTTTTTTTTACCTTAAAAAATCATTATTTATTCATTTGTTGGGAAATATATTTTTCTTTAGAGATCTTTATAAGCTTACGCTTGAGTTGATGTCGAAAGCAATAAAAACAATATAAAGTAAAAAATATATGATAGAGATTAGATGCTTCCAAATATATATGAATATTTTGGTCGAAATTTTCAAAAATACAAATTCAAAGGGTTTAAAAACAGTTCCCAATTTTAGCTGTTGAAATTTTACATGGTTATTGTCATATATCGTTACCGGAAATTTGTTTTATTTCCAGTTTCATTTATTTATTTCCAATTGTGCCCTACATTCCGCTAATCGTAATTTTTTTTCAAGTGGAGTTGATTTTTTTTTTCAAATCCAGGTTATCATTAATTTTGTTATGTGATAAACACGTAAGAAATATGTTCTTCATAACATTATAATGATTATGTCTATAACAGTTATAAATAAGAAGCAATGACGGCGGTGGTGAGCAGAGCGTGCATGAGGGTGGACCTTTCTAATATTTTGGAATAATCCAAAATTTCAAACAATTTTATTTCAACAAATTGTATTTCAGAAAACTTTGTGTATCAAATATTTATAGAACAGTCCAAATTGGCATCATTTTTCCAAAATGATTCTTACTTGTCCTGATTCTATAGTGAACAAAATCAGGAGTTACGGATCTGGGAATGGAAAGATCAAATGGCATCCATATATTCATATTCCCTTCCTAATGGAAGAATCGTCCGTCTGGATTCAAGATCACAATTTTTCATCGTAACAACGACTCACTTTGTCAGTGAAACGGGATACTTCGGTATCACACACTCCCTTGTTAAATGAAGGAAGATGATTTATCATTTGGGATACTCATTAATTTTTTGCTTTATTAAGATACTCATTTATTATTTGATATGAATTTTTATAATTTTCAATATGTTTTCCCATTTGAGCTGCTTATTGTTCTCTCTTTTAATGTATATTCATTTATTTATTGTTTTGTTACTTGGTAACTTTATCATTATAGTATATCGAATAAGCTACAAATAATGAGACAAGTTTCATTTTGTTTACATTATTACACTATTACGCTGAAGCAGTAAAGAAAAAAAAACAATGGAAATAAAATAAAAATATGCCCACCAAAGCCGACGTCTTCAGAGTGTGCAAAGCTGCGCAAGCCATAGAACAAAACCTTTTCTATTGAGAGAGTGGACAAATGTCAAAATTAGCTCTCTCAGTACCCCGAAGGTTTTGTAAAAGTCCGGGACGAAATACAGGAAATACATAAAATCAAATAAGAGAAATTTCAAACAAAATCTTTAGAATATAAAACAAAAGTGAAGAAACAAAAATTCACAGCAAAACCAGTCAAACAGCAATCTCACAAACTAACTAAATGTGAAACAAGCATTTGAAATAAAAGAAAACGCCCTCTATAAAATGCGCAGTTGTAAAAAAAGTAAAAAAGTTGTCTTCTTATAAAATTATACGGTTATAATATAATATAATAATTATATTACTGGAGGAATATTGTTATTTTTATTTAATTGATCACTTAAAGTCGTAATTTGTATTTTTATTAGAAAGGAAAAACTGGTCTAAATGCAATAATCTGCAATAAAGAAAATATATCAACTTCGGCAGCTTGTTTTTTTTTAATAGAAAAATTCTGCACAAACCCCTTTCAACTTTCGTTCCTTCAATTTCAAATTAATTTACTATTTTAAAATAATAAAAAAAAAACACATTTTGGTTTGAATCAGTCAAAATGATTAAGATAAAATAGTGTTTGATAGATGGCGTTGGTTTTCCTCTTAAAATTGAAAATGAAGGTAGTACTACTTTGCGGCACATTTCTTTTTTCTTAAAGTTGATAAAGTTTTAATCAAGACATTCGTCTAAAATGCTTAGTTTTATTTATTAAAATTTACAAAAATTTCGTGATTTTTATCTTGAATATTTTCACTGGAAATCGATAAGTTATTAATTTAAGTATCGTCAATAAAAATAGTAAGTTTATTATTAAACAGTGTCCCTTTTATATATTTGTTTGTCTCTCTAATTAAAAGCAAAAATGTATTTTAATTGTGAGAAACAATCTAATAGTTAATAAAAAGCTGTTATATTATCAGAATTATTTTTGTACCAAAATATAAAATCCAAACAGAGTAGTTTTAAGTTCAACAATTTATCAGTAATTTACTTTGTAAATTAAATAAATTTCAATGTTGAATAATTGTTTCTCTTGGATCTAAATAACTGTAAATAAGTACAAATTAAAAAAAAAAAAAAAAACAGAAAGTGAATCGCGATTGAAAAATTTTACCTTTAATGCAGAGAAAGACACCAGTGTCCCATGCTGTATTTCATAACCATATATTATTAAAATGCTAAATATAATATTTTCAATTATTTTGAACTAAATTAATACAAAATAATGAAAAAAGTATGAAAAGTATGTTTAATAATAATGCTGCTTCAAAGGGCTTATTCTACCTTACATTAATTGCAATTACTCCAGCAAATGAAAATTAATATAATCAACTTTCTGCTTTATCCAACAAACAAAATGGATTTCTTTATAGTAATAAAGTTTTGGCGACTTTTCCTGGCAAAAATTCATCAGAGTCAGATAAGAGTCTTCGCCAAAGTCACATAAATTCGTTCTTTAAAAAAAAATTAAGCTCTTATGTTAGTCCTTATTTTATTTGTAAGAGAATCTCAAAAACAGATATTAAAAATTATTAATAAAATTATAAAGTAAATTTTCGCAGAATTCAAAGATATTTAAGTTAATTATTTAGAGAAGTATACACAAAACAATAAACAAAAATTTCTTTCACATTCCAATTAAGTAGTAAACACTAAAAAACATTCTCAATAGGTCATATAATATAATAGTAAATATAGCCCCGGATATCAAACTGTATTTCCGCTTTTATTTACACTGAGCTTCGGTTTCGTTAACTTTTATGAGGGGTCCCATTGACCCCATTGGAAATAATCGTTGTTTGTTTGCTTCATGGTTATCTAAATCCTTTCTCAAAATATAGTTAACATCTGGGTGATGTCCGTTATACTGAATGAGAACATTCTTGGTAATAAACTTTTTTTATAGCAGTTTAGGTTTTATTGCAAGAAATAAAATGCAACAGATTTTACAATTTTGCCTGTTGTTGTCTGAGACATTTACTTTGCCTGTTTTTTGAAAGTTCTGCAAGTTTTACGATCCGATATCATCTAAGTTATATGCTATATATTTTAGCCCTCATGAATTATTTTTCGTGTCTGGCGAAGCTTTGAATAAATCACTATGAGTTAGGGGAACCATTCGGGATGCTACGCACGAGTTCGAGTTTTTGAAGATACGCAGTGCCTAAAATAAAGAATGAAACATATCTAACTTAAATAAATTATATAACCGAGATCAGATTTTCACGTAATTAACTGCAATCACAACGTTTCAGAGGGAAGATTTCAATGTTAATTAGTTATAGCAAATAATAGAATAGGTTACGAAACCAGCTACTTTAAATTGAGTATTTTTTTATTAGATATTTCAAATCTACACACATTTTAACGTTAAATTATATAAATTTAATTGCTTAAAAGTTGAATATTTAGATATTAAAATTGACATTGTTGATAAAATAATTAAAATTGGTGTTTTTGATAAAAAAAACTTTAAATTTAAAGTTATTTTTTTCTGCAACTTCAATACTAATCTGTGTAATAAAATTTTTAAAAATTTAGTTTTTTCCCAATTGGTTAGGATTAAAAATATTTGCAATTGTTGAAAGTTTTCAGGAGGCTGTGAATAATTTTTTGAATAATTTGAGTAATGATGATTTTCCTATTAGCTTTTGTAATGTTAATTTTTTGATTACGAAGAATACTAGATTTTTATTTCTTTCAACAGGGCGCAATTCAAGTCTTAACTGAGCAGCCCCAGTTGAGCATTATATTAATTTGTTACGTAATATTCTTCTTCTCTTCTTTTTTTCATTCTGCACATTTTAATAGAAGGCGTTGTTTTCTTTTGTTTTAAGTGTTTTCCTTGCATTTAGTTTGCTTGTGAAATCGCTGTTTGACTGGTTTAATGTGAGTTTTTATTTTCTCAAGTTTTTGTTTGAATTTCTTTTCTGAGTTGGTTTTACGTATTTATTTCATGTATTTTTTTCTGGACTTCTACAAAACCTTCGGGGTACTGAGAGAGCTAATTTTGGCATTTAATTTGGCCTCTCTCTCAATAGAAAAGGTTTTGTTTTATGTCCTCCGAGGCCGGTACCCCCTGAAGACGTCGGCTTCGGTGGTCATATTTTTATTTTCATTTCCTTCGTTTTTTTATTGCTATATTTAATAAATTATGTAACCGGAATCAGATTTTCACGTACTTAACTGCAATCTTAATGTTTCTGAGGGAAGATTTCAATGTTAATTAGTTATAACAAATAATATAATAGGTTACGAATCAGCTATTTTAAATTGAGTATTTTTTCATTAGATATTTCAAATCTACACATATTTTAACGTTAAATTATATAAAAATGCTTTAGAATTTTTTTTTTTAATTTGGTATTAGAACATAAAAAAGATTGTCTTTAAATTGAAGAATTATAAAAAAAAAAAAAAAAAAAAAAAAAAAAAAAAAAAAAAAAAAAAAAAAAAAAAAAAAAAAAAAAAAAAAAANCATAACAGTACATATACGCATACATATACACATTTTCTTACTCATACACATGCACAGCCACATATACATCCACATACATACGCATATACACAAACATATTCCCCATCCACATTCAGATACAATTACAGATATACATACACATATTCTCATGAGCATGCATACTGTTACTGTTATGTATTTCATACTCCCCACGTTTTTCGTCTTTCAAATTTTTGTTTTTTAATTATTATTCTCCACTACAAAAACATGGTTTTTAAAAATATTATTTTTATTTTTATTACTCATTTCTAAGCTACAAATATTTTAACATTAAAATATACAAAAATGTTTCAGAATTATTTTTTATTTCCAATTTGGTATTAGATTGTCAAGAAGTTGAAGAATTGTCAAATGAAAGAAACACTTTGAATTAATCTTGGTTAAATTATGGTTTGTTTTATTAATTGTAAAGGTTAAATATACGTAATGAGGGAAATATGCAAAGTATTTGCAAATTACTAGAAAGGAAATTAGAATTAAGTGATATTTAACATGATTAACTTCAAAATGAGAATCCAAGCAAAGTTCTATTACGTTGTCTTTGCACCAAATTGGCGATCCTTTTCGAATTTGTTTTTCCAGTTTCAGCGTTTTTAGTAACTAACAACACACTTTAAAAAGAGTGCACAAAATGCTTTTACACATTTCGCAGAAATCTAAACATCAAACGCAATCTGTTGACCCAGAGCCAAATAATTATTGCAATTGAATATCACAGAAAAGCTAAAATGAAACCATAAAAATGAAGGAAAAAAAAGGAATCGCACAGTTAAATAGAAGAAAAAACCATTCATCCTTGCTAAAATAGAGGGTAAAGCAAATTTAATTATTTATACGTTGCTCGTGGAAATCGCGGCATATGCAGCTAGAGGGTTAATTTATGATACTTAAAATCCATGCCAAAAGTCTATTATGATTAGTATGTACATTCTTCTTCTTCTTGGGCACTACAGCTTATGACAGGCCAGGCCATCCCAATAAGTTTTTGCCATCGTGACCTATTTTGTGCTATGGCCTTCCAGTTAGTTATTCCCATTATCTTTACGTTCTTCTCAACTGCGTCCAGCCACCTAGTCGCGGTGGACGACTTCTTTTTCTTGTGCCTTCTAGTTTAAAAAAAGTCACTTTTTCTGCTGAGTTTTGGTGAGATCTATAAAGGTGTGAACTATGTCTGGTTAATTATTCTTTTTACATAACTCATGATTGTAAAGGTTGCGCCATTAGTTATAGTATGCACATTAGCTGCCTAAAATTCGAGCTTACGTCAGAAAAAAAATGCCATTGAAATCTTATGACAAATTATGAAGGGAGACGGAAGTAAAAACATAAGAAAACCTGTTTGATTGTCGGGGTAAACGGTAAGAAATTATTTTTTTAATAACGGCAGGCACTGAACTTTTTGTTCTTCCCCATAGAAGATGCCGGAATTGTTACTCATTTAGCGCTACCCAGTGGGTTCATATGAACCAAAGTCACGGAGGCGAGCAACGTTACCCACGCCATACTGCCACAAACCCGTTCACAGGGTGGGCCACATTCACTCATTCACACAACAGAAGACAACACAGAGAGAGAAACATCCATGTCCAGAGCGGGATTCGAACCCGCGGTCATTGGCTCCGCAGTCAGACACGCTAACCACTCGGCCGCCTGACCGGCACGGAACGAAATTGAAAGGTATATTGAATAAAAAGAACCTCCTGCCCTTCTAAAGGATTTTGCCACCTCTTACATGTATCAGTTTCTGTAAGAAATCTAAAAATAAATACCCAAGGAGATAATTATTGAAAACTTTGTATATTTGTAATTTCTTTAAATATGCACTCATTTCTATCAACACCTTCAGATTTTTCATTTATAAGCATCGTAAGATATTGAGCTTATTTAATTATAATAAATACTTAAAGAGATAATTATTGACTATCTTTATTGTTTGTGTTTATTCGAACGGCGCAGTAAAATTAGAGGAAATCAACTTTTAAACTTTGAAAGGTATTGAGTTTATTTAATTTTATTGAAAAAATATACATTTGTTTCGACTACAGTCAGATGGGGTGACTTTGTGCAAACTGTCATTTTTTCAATTTTCGTGTCACTCCATCTAGGGGTATTTTTTTAAAGCTCGGTATCAACTGATTTGAGTTGTCAACGTAACGAACTAATGGTTTATCAAGAACTGGCAATGTAAACATGGAAAAATGTTGGAAAAATGTGAGCTCAAGTTTCAAACACGTCGTAAAATCGGAGGCTGCAAAGTCTGCTCGGTTGAAGAGGTTCTAATTATCCTGGCCAGGAAGGTAGGTTATACTTTAAAAGTCTTATCAATTGAGATAACAAATCATGCATAATTTTTTGTTTTTAATTATTATAATGTAAGTTATTGAAAAAACGACAGTTTGCGCAAAGTCCAATCGTTGCACAAAGTCACCCCATCTGAAGGTACTTCAAATGTTTAGCTGATAAACTTGCCTTTTTTAGTTCATTAAGCGGCCATCAGAAGTAATTAATTTTGATAATTTTTTAAAGATTAAACTTAAACTTTAATCAAAATGCTAATACGCTTTTTTCCCAAGACATTTAAAAAAATTAAAAATCCTCTCTTTTAAAAGACATTTTTTCATCTAAAAAACATAACCATTTAGCTAGTTTTATCACTAACATGAAAAACAGAAGTTTAGAAAATAGATTGCTTTGTATCTTCGCTTCACTTTCTCCCAGTAAAATGTATTTAAAATTAAAATTTACTGTTTATCCGAAATGTAGTAGAAAAGTTTTTTTGAACAAGTACTTATAAGAACTATTGATTTAGCAATTATGTAGTACATAATAAAATCCAATAATTTTGCTGCAGTTTTTGGGACAATGCGTAAAAACTAACTTAAATTGATGCCCTGGTAATTCAAGAATAATTTTAAAACATTAAAAAAAATTATTTGTTTTAAAAGAAATCAACTCTGTTTTTATTCAAAAGTTTCTAAATGTTTTTGAAATGTAATTACATAGAACATAAAGATCGAGTATTAAACTAGTGAAATTCTTAAGTTATTTGAAAAATTCTTTTGTCTGATACGAAAATTGTCCGTGACAAGGGGCAAGTAAAGATAAATGAAGGCTCTTTATTTGAAATAGTGGGAACAAAATATGTCGCCAACAACAGGCACCAGAACAACACGCTTTATGTGTTCAAATAAACGACAGGAACGACGACATGTGTCTGCTGAAATAAGACAATAACTGCAATTTTAACGGGGATTGATATTTAAGAAAAAGGAAGAAACTGGTATTTATAAGAATTCTTTGAATTTCCGAACATTGGATTAAATGAAATGTCGATTTTACTGATGAAAGCTTTTCTAAAATAAAGCTGTATTGATAATATAGGACCATTGTTGAGCAGCGACGCAATTTAGAGTTTACGATTACCAATGTTCAAATTCCTAACCTTGTAATTTTGAACTGACTCCAGAAGACAAAGAAACTCCTGGATCAAGGATTGGTAGAAATTTGTCTTCGTGGAGGACCTTTTGATGGAACTAACCCACCTTTGCGTTATATGGTTAGGAAAACAGTGAAAAATTCCCAGGGTTAGCCCGATAACAAGAGATTTCAAACTCATGATCCGTCTACCATTGAGGATATTTTCCGTCAGCACTGTGGTCGGTGTGAGCTGGTGGTGAAATTTGTATGTTCTAGCTATATCTGACACTCGAATCTGGGTCACCTCTTTGGAAGGCGAGCACTCTATCCCCTGAGCCACCACGGTTCACTATTGATAGTATTTTATGTTATTTAACATTGTGGAACGGTAAACCCGTTTTTTTTTGGGGGGGGCGGGTATACGACTACTAATGTTCAACTTCGAAACTCTTTAATCTCCAATCCAATCCAGATGACAAGGAAACTTCATGATCTAGTATTGGGAGAAATTCGTCTTCGGGAGGTCTTTTTGATGGTACTAAACCGCATTTGCGTTACATGAAGAGGAAAACCTCCCACTGTTAGCCCGACGCAAAGAGGACTCTAACCCATGATCAGTCTACCACTGAGGATAATTTACATCACTGTGATCAGAGCAAGCCGGATGTGGAATCCGTATCGACAAGCCATTGCTGGAATTCCAACCCGGTTCACTTCATTGGTAGGTGGACGCTCTAACCCCTGAGCCATCACGGCTAACCATTGATAACGAAAAAATTTCATTTGTTTCAAAAAATACAAAAGTGGTATTTGAATGCTCACAATTAGGCACCCATTCTCAAGACTCGCCAGACGAGAATGAAGAGAACAAAGGAGATTTCAAATAGTTTACGTAATGTTTTCAATGAAACAAAATGGAATGGTTATACTTTTATGTAATCAATGGAATTTTTTTTATCAATTAAATCTGCATGCCTAGTGGTGTGTAACAAAATTTCCGGCCATGGGTTTCTATGCAGTTCTAATCCTGATGATGTAACTCCCCTGAAAGTTCGTCACAACATTTATGCTATTTCCTGTTATATATAGCGTTTTTGAACTGATAAATTTTAACGAAAATAGACTAAAAACGTTATTTTTAAAACTATCTATAGATTTACGAAAAAAATTTAAATTTGAAATATTCACATCCGAATTAAGATCAAGTATTTGAAGTACAGAAATTTTTTTCCATTTTCATATCTAGAGAATTACGAAATAAAATATTTATCTGAATGTCATTAGTTTTAAAATTGTGTGATTTTCTTGTTCCTTTTCAATAAAAACTGTTGAATAAAGATAGAACTGGGTGAATTTATGCCAGTGCTGACATTTTTTTTATATTAGGCATTTATATAGAGACATAAAATTTTCTGAATAATTCGGAATCTTTTATCTAAGATTTTAGTGCGATTATACGTGAAAAATGCTTCTGTCATATCTCTATTTGTTCTAGTTTACCTCATTCTGACATATAATAAATTCTACTATAAACGGGGAAAAGAAAAAAATCTACATTAATAGCCTTTTTCAGAATTTATTCTTCAGTTTAAAAAGAGTAATGGTGCATGTCATTTGTATGTATAGTGTAGTTCATTCAGCATTGATATAAATTTAGAACAGGAAAAATGTTAATGAATTAAAATATTTAAAATAAATCACAATTTACTTTACAAAAAGTACTTCAATCTTTATTAGCACGACTTCTTTAAAGATTTAAGCATTTCATAAAACTAAAATAAAATAACCAAACGATTACAAAGAACTTCATAAATTCAATTAAAAATAACAAAAGAAAACGATAAATTCGTTGATCTTTTTAGTACTTCAGTAATTATCCTTAGCGTGGAGCTGTAACCGTTAGAGCCGGTGTTGCCAACTTTTATTTAAAATTTATTAAATGTGTTCTTTTATTAAAAATTTAAATTGTTAAAAATCTGAGTGAATGAAGCTCAAGTGGTTTAGATTCTCAATGAAGGTTATAGATTATTACTTTCAATTTGTCTTACCTTTAAGCTTAAAAAATACTATGGTCTATATTGTTATTGTTCTGATATTAATTATAATATGACTAAAGTTATTTACCACCGAATTTGTAAATCTATTTAACTTGAGCTAGAATCATAAAAACTGAAGATAACGCTTAAAAGATGGCCATCCTTGCATTTTTATTTTGTCGTAATATTAATTTTCTTAACACTATTTATGAAACACAACCTTTTAGAACAAGGGAAATGCAAAAAAATCTTACGAATGTTAAAATAAAATTAAACACAATCTCAGTAATAAAGCTTAGAAAAAACTATTACCAAACCATCGCACACCTTCATATGAAAGTGGAATCTGATCTTAGTGGAGGGTTTCATCAGAATTTTTCAAGATTCCATTCCGGTTTTAGAATCTAATAATTGATTTCAATTAGATAACTAATCATAAAAAATTATTTTTAAAGCTTAAAAATTGACAGCAGGGAAAAGTATTAGTCCTTTCCTTTTTATCTACTCCGAAACCTTCCAATTTTCCAATTTACGAAAGCCTAAACTTCCGATCACGTATTTAAGCGATTCGCGCCATATCGTTCACCCACTTCGTATTTCAAATAATAAAAAACAAGATGTATTCCGAACTTTTACAGTCAGCTGCTAAATGCGCTTGGATACTTCTTTCACTCAAAACACACTCAAAGATTATCACTTTGTAAACAATTCAACCTTTGAAATCTGTGAAATTTGAAACTCTTAGCGAAGCAAATGAGTATTCTATTGTTCATACACTAAAATATTTCCTCAGAAAATCTTGTTTTTTTAAATAAAAAAATGCCATTTAGCAACTTTTTCGACTAAAGGTCTGGTTTCTGAGGACAAGCGCCTTACCTGGGCGTCAGCGTGACGTTGACGTTCCGCTGACGCTAACCTGTCCTAGTTAGCTCAGCGTCAGCAATCGGTCCAACGAACAAGGGACTAGGGAGCGGACGATTCCATAATGTTAAAAATATAAAGTTTCGTCAGGAAAAATAGGGAAAGAGGGAAATTACACTGAGAATATTGGCGATTTTTTCATTCGCGTCCTTGGCGTATTGTCTAAATTTCAAAGGTTTGCCGTCACCGTTCGTATTTGTTTATGTTTATTTTTTGCGACATTTGCTGTCATTTCGGAAATCGTATTAAATATCTTATTTGTTGAATTTTTTCGTTATGTTTTTGCTTTTATTATTGTTATCTATTTTGCTTTTGTTTTAATTTTTTTTAACATTAAAGTTAGTTTATTTGTTGCTATTTTTAATTTGGTTATTTGCGAGCTGCAGTTTATAATGAATGATATTCAACATAAATGCAGTAAATGTGAAAAAATATCATCAACGAGTTCCAATTCGTATAAACATATACGTCTGAAGCATCCGGATAAAAGTTTGGAAAATATGCCGTTCGGATCACGATCCGGCATCAAATGTGCTGTTTGTAATGAAACATTTCCGTCTAAAGCGAAAATGGATTTTCATGTTGAACAGACACATGATATTAAAATCTAGAAGGAAATTTTTGAATTTTCTTCGTTAGACTCATTTTCTTCTTAGAAAAAAATATTGAACATGAAAATCATGTATGTCCAGAATTCTGGATCTAAATAGAATGGTAGTTCTAAAACCACCGACTACTATTGTCATTGAAATGGAATGTTTAATTCTAGAGGTATTGGTGAGAGAAACATAAAATGTATGGGTAGCAACAAAATTAATGCTAATTGCCCTGCTATGATGAATCCCCTGTTATGAATATCCCCTGCTATGCTAGTTTGGATAATCCAGTTTGAATCTTAAGCTTTTTCAATTTTAATATTGATCACTCAGTGGTACAGTACCTATTATCTTAAGAAGTAAATTTCAGTTATTAAATGATGTAAAATCAACGGTAATTTTAAAAAGCTAAAATTGAAAATGCGCACAAAGTGCTAATTCAAATGGGAAATTGCCTTGATAATATGAAATCTCGACTATCACGGGTTGGTTCCGATCAATAGCAACATTTTCAATGCCGAATAATACTGTGTACGAGTTTGTTACTTCTATTTGAAACTAACAAATTTAATTTTTCCAACCAATCCATTAAGATCGTTGATCTCATGTTAAATAAACCAATCAAAACTTTTATTAGTGCATATACACCAATATAATTTATGTTTCCAAAAGACTTGATTCTGTGCTACACATATAATACCCAAGAATTACATTACAGAGGTCAAATGGTGTCGGATCTCTTCAACTATTGCCTGACACAAATCACAAATTTTTAAAAATTTATTTAATCGGCAGCACTGATGATCAAATCAATCAGTGCTAAATGCATTTAAGTATTAACACTAAACCAGAAAATGTCACTTTTTCTATCAACATTATCAGTTAATCAGACTATTCAGATTTGCCCTCTATTAAATGCCGCCTGATTACTGCAAAGTTGTTACAGCGAAACGCGAAATTGTCTATTTTTTTTTTCTCTAACAAATGAAAAGAAAAATGGATATATTAACATTAATAAAACTAATTATACATTACCAATAAAAACGTTTTCCCCGTTATTAATAATTGAAATAATTAAAAAAAAAGCATAAACATTTTTTCATATACTTCAATAATGTGTTTTTCGACTGATTTATATAATTCATTAAAAAAAATTATAAATAATATGTTTGCAATGCGTGTATTTTAATGAATTAACGACAAAAAGGTATTATGAAAATAATTCTTTATTTCCTTAAAAGGAAAATAAATCAATTTTGAAGCATTTACCAAACAATAGTTTTAGACAATGAAGAATAACAATATAGCAATAATGTAAGGAAGAAAATTGCATTAACTTTTTGCTGCAACTCAAATTGTCCGTCTTACAAAACAATAGTCCGGCTTTTGAAACATTAGTTAGTCATACAAAACAATAGTCCGTCATGCATGAGTCAATGGGAAACTTTTCAGTCAGTCATGATCATTTTATTACTTTACCAATTAAAATTTTCACTTTCAAATCACGTTTTGCAAACTAAAATTGTTCGTCTTGCAGAACAAAAGTCCGTCATACAAAACAATAGCTCTTCATACGTGAATGAAAGGAAAACTTTTCAGTCATCACTATTTAATAATTTCTAAACGTAAATTCCAGATTCTCTTTTTTCCAGAAGTCTCTTTTTTGCATTTACTCCAATTACTACATAAAGCAAATTTTCTATTTTTTCAACAATTATTTTATTCCAAAATCAGGAGCAGGTATAATCTAGAAGAAAAGTATTTTGTGTTATAGTGTTAATGACAAGAAGGCTTACAAAAAAAATTGTAATGCAAGAGGAAGACGAGATTTTAGATTGAATTGTAATCTATCTCACAAAAATAAATTTTTTTAGTTTCTACAATTACACTGGGGAATAAAATTTTTGTTGGATTTGTAAAGTTAAATTTGGTCTCACCTTATTCAGGTATGGGGATTTAAAATCTAAGGATAGTTTTATTCCAAAAGTAATTATTATTATTAATTATTAAGTAATCCTTATTATTACGTTAGTTCCAAAATTAAATCTTAATACAAGTTTATAGTTAACTAGCGGGCTGCACTCCCTGTTCGCTAACGCTCGCCAACTTATGCAACTTATCGCTACTTATGCAACTTATCGCTATGCAATCTTATATGGTTTCCTTCGCAAACCAAGCTCGCTTCGCTCGCTACTAGCTTAGGTAAATTGCAAATGCACAAAATTCTAAGAATTCAAAACAATTATTCAAATCCATACAACAACTTTTTTTTAAAAAAAAAATACATCTTTTTTGTAAATACTAAGACATTAAAATAAATTTGAATTCAAATAAATGACATGTAGTTCGTTAAGCCTATTAGAAATGTGCTACAGTATAAAATTTTAAGATAAAATTTTTAAAACTGATATCTCTTTAAAAGGGTTAAAATTTTGGCTATAATTATGTCTATTAAAAATTTAAATAAGTGAATTGCAATGGAAAAACCTGCATAAACAAATAAATTCTAGTAAACAAATAAATTCGTGATATAAATCAAAAATCGTCAAATAATTTCGTAATATGTAAATTCGTGAAAAAAAAGCGCTTTCGACAAAATACTAAAATAGAGATCTATCGACAAAGACTACTCACTTCTGCCTAGCTTATGCTCTCTCTGGTTATTTCCGTTTCCGTTTTTAAAAGCGCTATATGTTGAGCCATCTCAGCTAGATTTGGCATGTGACATTTTTAGTGGCAATCATTGGTCGATTTTCTAGCATTGCCATTCGGGGAGTTGTAATGAGACTTTTTTGTCGCCGTGTAAGATATATATATATATAGATAATTAATAGAAGTTCGTAGTTAATCTTCGAAACAAGTATATAGATATTTTAAAAAGGAGTCCCAGCAATTTTTAGATATTTGTTCGTTTGCTTTCTTTTAATATTAAAAGAATAACTCGGATGAAAAATCTGCAGATTCTAAAATAATATACAGCGCTTGATGCCTGTTTCCGTTACAGGGATTATGAGTAGTATATTAGTATAACTTATCTTTTAATTAGTTTTATGAGTTAACGCGATTCATAGTCTGGGATCATATCTATGAACCCATTTTAGACATTTTAGTTTTATTCTGAGCCTAGTACAACAATTTTTAAGTGCCACATATTTGTGTCATAATTTTCCAAGTTTAGGGTTTATTTTTAGAAAACAAATTACAAAATGACAAACTTACTTGTTGTTAATTTGATCCTCTCTTCTTGAACAAACTAAATACACTGCGACAAGCAGTTCTTATCCATTTCAAAGCACGTCCTTTCTTTTTCTCTTTTTTCACTTTGGTATGCTCTGTGTTAGAAAAAGAAAAGTATGACTTATACTGTCAAAAATACTTCTAATCAGTAATTATATTGATATTTCATTTTTATTTCATAACCGGTGTTGAACTGCCAATACAATTTTGAGTTTATAACCATCAACGTTCAATTACGTAGCTTTGTTATTTTCAGCCCAACCCAGGGAACTCTTTGGATGAAGCATTGGGACAAACTAGCCTTCGTTGAGGACTATTTGATGAAACTAACCTGCATTTGCGTAATATAGAGAAGAAAACCGAGAGAACTTCTCATGGTTAGCTTGGAGGCAGGGGTGGGTAATAACCCAGTATCCATCTACCATTGAGGATATTTCACATCAGCACTGTACAGCACTGTGAGAAGGGACAAACTTCCTGTCAACGCTGGGATTCGAGCCTGGGACCTCATTGGAAGGCAAGCGCTTTTTCCTTTAGGCCTTCGCTTTTCTATGCAGATATTTATTTATTTATTTATGACAAACACACAACATGAGGGGGGAGGACTGAAATAACTGATTCCTTGGCTAAAAATGCCAGAGATCTCAATCAAAATACAATACCAACCACGTTGGCATATGCAAATGCTTTCGCGAAGTCAAGACTATTCACCCCTTTAAAAACCAAAGCCCACGATCAAATAACTAATCTTGACATCGATAGGAAGACAGCCACTACTCTCATCAGACAAAAAACAAAACATCATAAAAGCATGAAAATTTCTGCAGATGGGATTAGAAAATATCAAAACTGTGGCAACTGTCTTAATGTGGAACTGACTCCATATCATATTTTTCACTGCCCTGCAGTCGCTGCAGGCCTTCACCCCTTAAACTACCCCACGGAAGAGGATTTGTATTCATTTAATGCTATAGAAATAACAGGAACTATTCAAGCACACCATGAAATATGATTCAATAGAGGATACGACACCAACCAATCATGACAAACGCAAATAGTTGTGTCATGACAGCTTTTACTTTATGTTTTTATTGTCCTTTTAAAAAATAAAGCCAAATAAGTATAAACATTGACCTTTTGATTACTAAAGAAATAAGAAAGAGTTATAAAAGATGATTATTGGAAACACTTCACTGTTTCAGCGGACAATTTATCTTGATGTTTTACGCAGCTCTTTAAATAAGATTAGATTTCGATTGTGTTTTTATTTCATCCTCGTTGCAATTACTATTTGTTATCCCTAATGAGTAGACTTTTTTGCTTTCCGTTTTGGCATAAATTAAAATATTTAAATTAATTTCAGAAAGTACGGGACACCTTATGAACTGCGTAGATATAGAATTAACTCTCGTACATTATCGTAATCTTAAATTTACACTTAATGTGGATGGAACAGGTTTTTATTAAGCATAAAATGGTTTTGAATCAAATTATTAATCACATTTGCACATTACTTATTAATTACGTGACCTTTATCAAAACATTTTAAAAAATTTATACTTCCTACAATGGAGAAAATTTATTTTAATTAATTTACTTGTAGCAGAAATGAAACTTATACTGAAATAAAAGTTGCTGCGAAATTCCCTTGGTAGCTAAGAAAAAGTGTGGCCATTCATAACCTCCTACATAAAAGCCTCCACACGATTTCTTATAAGTAGCTTGCGCAGACTATTTAAGAAGCGAGTTGGTTGTACGCAAGAACCTAATTTCTGTTTTTAAAGTGACTGAGAGAAATTTATCACATGTATTTGAGGTTTGAATCTGTAGTGGCAGACAAGTAAATAAGTCAAACCAATCATATTCGTAAATTAAACGAATTTGCTACCACTTTCTTATTTTTACTAGATTTTCTATGAAAGGGCTCATTTGTAAACTGGTTTACCATCATAGTGGTCTGATCGGAATACCTATAAAAAACCGTGTGGAGGCTCATCATGTCTTTATTTATACTTAGGTAATTAAATTTTACACCAAATACGTCGGTGAAAGATCGAATATTTCATTACATTCTTGTACATTCGGACCCTCACCGGTGTATGTCGACAATCACAGGGATATGCTTTGGTGAATGTCCGAAATATTTATTGCATTCGATTTGATATGAATTTATTCATGGATATAATTACATTTATTCCATATTTTAACCCTACACTGATGTTTCTTAAGGTTAAGTGCCACTGCCCGGTATGCCCTACACTGATGTTTTTTAAGGTTAAGTGCCACTTTCCGGTATACATTTGCCCGGTATACCCTACACTGATGTTTTTTTAAGGTTAAGTGCCACTGCCCGATAAACATTTGCCCGGTATACCCTACACGGATGTTTTTTTAAGGTTAAGTGCCACTGCCCGATATACTCTACACTGATGTTTTTTTAAGGTCAAGTGCCATTGTCCGGTATATATTTGCCCGATACTCCAAACACTGATGTTTCTTCTAATCTATCGTCAGTAAGTATTAAAATATAGAATAAATATAAATATATCAAATAAATATAATAATATT
>NC_092211.1:17816681-17830923 GCF_043381705.1 Parasteatoda tepidariorum
TTAAATTAAGACTGCTTATACCTTATAAACGATAAAGAAGTGCAAATATTTCATTCTGTATCTACACACATTTTTTCAATAAATATTTTAAGTAAGATTTGTACATCTTAGTCAATTTATTTAATATCTTTCTTTAGCAAAACATATATATTTTCAAATTTATAAATTGATTTAAATCAATATGCGTATGAAGTCTTGATAGAAATCTGACTTTCTGTGCCTTAAAGTAAATGAAATTCAAAAATACTATATCGCGATACATCGCTATATCGCGATGCAAAACTGACGATATATCACGATATATAATTTCTAATATCGCCCAGTCCTAACCGTGACACATAAACTTGTTTCAAGAGTTCTCACCTTTATGAACAATTGCTACTTCATCAGTGTTTATCCTCTTACTGTCAATAGGCTTTATGTGCCTCTCTATGCTCTCCATTTTGATTCGGAGATATTTCATTTCATCTGTCATTTCAATCATTTTAAGCGAAATGAGATCCATTCTTTTCTCCATGAGATCCATTCTTTTCTCCATGAGATCCATCTTTTTCTCCATTGCATTATCACCAGTTTTTGTCGTGCTCTGTTCCTTCTCTAATTCGTCAATATCAGTCGGTTTCAGACCGCCCTCATTCTCTGATTTAATGCTCTTGACGGAAATAGTATCAGACATCAGAGTCATCATCCCTGTTCTTGCCATAATTTGCTCATCCGTAGATTTATCTACAACAATCTCACTCATTATGGATGTATTCACTTGTTTCCAATTAGTTTCTAGCGTCTGTGGCTTTTCTGCATCAGTATTTTCTAAGACAGCAGCTTCATCTACTGATGAAGGCTCAATACGGAGCGTAGGCTCAGTGCTGTTCGTTGGAGGTGTGTGTTTAGCATCTATGTTCTCATGAAAGCTGTCATCATCTTCGTGGAAAAAATCATGCATCAGAGCTTCACAAGCTGGTAGTCTATATGACGCGTCAAAAGCTAAAAACTCTTTCATGAATCGGAGAGCAAGTTTCACATCTGTCTCACGCAGGTCATCAGCACTGAAGAATTTTGTTATTGGCCACAGTAATCCATTTTCCTACAAATAAAGTTAAGAAAGTGTAGCTATTATATATTTAGATATAATTACAGTTGTTCGAAGTTCAATTTACTTTAGTTCTAAATTTGGGAAAGTCCTATGGACTTCTTGTTATATTTGTCCGATAATTTATCATTACATATTCTTGCTGAGTGAGTTGAAAGAAAGATAAGTTTGTTTTTCAGAAAAACATATAGGTATATTCCGAGTAAAACAGCTACACTGTCAGAAATTTCTCGGAAAAAATGGTTAAATAACAATTTAGTGAATGGTTATTTTACCATATTAAATCAAAGCAGTCAAATAGCCATAAATAAAATGGTAATCAAACTGTTAAGTTTGAGAAAAACTGTTTATCAACTGCTTTCATCTAATACGGTTAAACGACCAGAACCTTATCTCACCAACTAGAACCACCTAATGAAGCTACTTAGTTCTTTGCATTTGAGTACATATAGCCGAGCGAACTTATCTGCCAATCTCATGAACGGCAGAACTGGAGTTCGAGTCCTAGTGTTGACACCACAATATTTCCTCCATTCCCTTCAACACATGAAGAATTTCCAGTGTCCGGCACTCTCCAATGCCTATTATCTTACAGAATGCCGAGCTCCTATGTCTAGTTAAATAATTAATTATTTTTTAATTTCTTCAAAAATGACAGTTGTAAATGGTTAAAAAAACTGTATAGTTTTGTATTCATGGTTTTATAACTGTACTTTTTGTAAATGTTTTCAAAACCATAAAGGAAAAAAATGGTCTTTACCGTAATATTTACGGTTAATCGGATGGACAGACAACTGCCTGTTATTTTACCATAATTTTAAAATGAAAATTTTAACAGTGTAAAGTGGTTAAGTAAATGCCAGGTTACTTAGTTTACTATGCTTAATAGTGGATGAAAATTGTGAATTTACAATTAGTTAGATCGGATTATCAGTGACTTAACTATGTAAATATGCATACACTAATTTGATGATCTTAAAGTCAGAATTGACAAAAAAAATTTCAAGATTGTGACATCAAAAGACAGCTTTCAGACACCTTCTTTTTAATCCTCGTGTAATTAAGGTGTAATTATGATCCAAAGACATGACATCACAATTTTGATTTTCTACGTAGGGAATGACTCGCCCATTTTGGTAGCCGCACTACCCTCATGCGAAGTCGAGCTGTTTATACGGTAGAACAGTTTAACGAGGACCAGTACAGCACTCCCTCCATCTCTTCGCAGACTAATCAAAGTGGTTACCCATTCGCGACATGGGTGATCTACTGGGAACTATGTCTTACGGTCAGTATTATGAAATAAAACTATACCTCTAATAGGCTAAGTACTGTAGTATACATTTGTTTTCTCTCGTCCATGGATGCAGCATTTGTTATGGCGAAGCAACTAAGCATTTCCATCGCCAGACAACCAAATGCCCACATATCTATTCTAGTTCCATCAAGGTTTTCTCTCCCTTTGGACAAGACAACTTCAGGTGGTTGGTATACCAGTGGCATGCCAATTTGGTGTCTACAACAAAAAATTTTGTCTGGTTAATAAATAAAATTCCTTTTTTTTTTAACTTTACAGTGCTAAATTATGTTAAAATAACTAGATTATAATATTAAAACTAAAAAGAAATTCTACAAAATTAATCTTGAATGCTTCAATTTTTTTACAATTAAATTAACTTTTTCACCCTTGCTGAAAGATCTCTCTTATAGCAATTACGAATCAAAACCAGAAGTTCAGTTTTATCCAAAGTCATTTAGAGCTTATTGATAAAAGTTTGAGCAAATGCACCAAAAAAACAACAACACGAAATGAAAATTCATAAAAGTTGGAATCTCCGCAAGTGTTGCAGAACTTTTTTAACAGCTTAATATTATAGCAGCAAAAAGAATTTAATCTAAAACCTTGCAGTTTTTAAATGGTGTTGCTTTCCTAAAATACACTCTATAACAAAAAAATCGAAGCACCAAGAAGCAATCATCCGATTGCTTTGAAATTTCGTATGCATGAATGTTTTGAATAGATATGGCTGGAATGATGCCGACTGTGGACGTATAGTCTTTAGCGACGAATCCCGCTTCCAACTGTGTCCTGACGATCATCGAAGACGTGTTTGGAGACGCACAGGGCAGAGGGGGGATCCTGCTTTCACTATTCCACACCACACCGGTCCTCAACAAGGCATTATGGTCTGGGGTGCCATTTCCTTTGACAGCCGGACCCCTTTCGTCGTCATTAGAGGTACACTTACTGCACAGCGGTACGTCGACTGGCACGGAATGTTGATGTCCTCGTTCGACAATTGGATCGAATTTGGCTGGAAATACCGCAAAAGACCATCCGGGAGCTTTATCGGTCTATGCCACGCTGTGTGTATCCAGGCTAGAGGCGGGTCAACACCTTATTGAACTAGTTACTGTAACTCTGCAATAAATTATTCAATTGTTCTGAAATTTTAATCATTTACTATTCTGTACATAGTCTTCCTATCCACCTTTTTTCGTTTCAATCGGACAACTCCTTCTTGGTGCGTCGATTTTTTTGTTATAGAGTGTATTTCCTGGAGTCTCAACTTTTCACTCAAACGCATAAAAATCCTCGATGTTCAAGGGAACTTTTTACGATAATAATTTTTTGTTGTTGTTTGCTACCACATTTCCAAAAGCTGTAAAAAACCTATTACCATTGAAGCTATATTAGACATCTATTTTAGTATGTTAGGTACCTATTACCATAATACCTAAAACCAAAATATCTAATTAACTGAGCACCACTGGTGTCAATAACAAATTGGCAGTAGTTTGTTTTAAATGCCTCCGGAAATGCAATAATACCTTTTCTGTTTTCCCCTTTTATGAAAAGAAGCAGTTAGGTATTTTGGTTTCTATACAATCTTGTTTTGGGGGGGGGCATAAAAACCTCTATTCACAGTTCTTAAAATTGTATTAGCAGAGATACCAACTTGCACCGCTTTAAGGAAATAGTTTTTCTAGTGGTAAATATTTTTGTTGATTCGCTTGTTTGTAAATTTTATTTTAAAGCTAAGTTGCCTACCACTACATTTATCAGTATCCTTTCAACCTCAAATCATTAAGCTGTAAATAATGAACCTGGATTAAAACATAACATTATTTAAAATCTTTAGAAAATAATTATTTCAAAATATAGGTGTTGTTATTTATAAGCATAACACGATTCTTTTTTAAACATTCAATTTTAAATGAGGATCTTTGTACACATTACTAGTTAAAATAAATAATTATGTAGAACTAATTTTAAATACTTATATTTATAAATTATAAATAATTCAGCCTAAATCAAGGAAATCGTTTCAATACTCTTATAGAATGTTTTTTAAATAAATTTTAAAAAAATTAAAAAGAAAAATTAAACTCAAATTAGTGTTTATATGGTAAACCAACCAGTGAAGGAACACTACCCAGTGAAAGAACATTTCATATATATTGATTAAAAATAGGAATTTGTAAGTTTTTCTTTAGATTGATTGGTAACAATAGCTTACTGCCAAACAATAGAAAGTCATCTAGCAATGTTTTGGATTACCTGGTCAAAAAGACTTCTTTGAAAAAATTTTTGAAGTTGTTATTATCTCTGCAACACCTTGTTTCTTTGAAAAAATTATAAGGCGAGTGTTTGTATTTATATGTTTGAAGTGGAATTAATTGCGTGTAATAGTTTTATTTTTCTCACTGTGAAAAAGAGAATTCAAAATATAGTTATTGAAGTTACGTTTTATTTTTTTAAGCATCATAGCATAAAGTACTGAGAAAGGGGGTGTTTATTCACTGGATCACCAAACGGTGAAAAACCAGTGAAGGAACAAGTGTTCCTTTACTGGGTTTTTTTCTAAGTTGATGAAAATAAAAGATAAAATTTAATTTTCTTGTACCTTTAGTGATGTTCCGTATCAAAAGTATGTTAAAAATACGAAAAATAACTTCTAACCAGTGAGGGAACAGGTATGTTCCTTTACTGGGCATAGATTTCCCAGTGAATGAACAGTATGTGTTAATATGTTGACACTTTAATCTTCAATTCATGATTACAAAAAAAGTTAACATTTTCCAAGTATTTATATGTTATAATTTCAAGAATAGACTTGTTTTTAAATATTTGCATGGCTTATAAATTCCTAAAGAGCATTAAAAAATAACCAAAATTAAGTGTTCCTTTACTGGGTGTTCATTCACTGGTAAGAGCTGTTCCTTCACTTGGTCTTCTTACTACTTGTTATTTGAACCTCCAATACTTTAAAAAAATATTATCTAAGTTATCTACAATTTTTTTACATAATTTGCAATTAGTAACAAATATGTTGACACAGTCATTTAACTGAAATTACGAATTTTGAAATTAATATGATTTTTTAAAACGCAAGCGAAGCTTAAGTGTTCCTTCACTGGTCAGTTTACCCTATCAATATTTTTTTTTTTAATTATGAGCTACCACAGCAGAATAATCATCTCTCCCTTTTCAAATACATTTGATAGCAGAAATAATTAAATCTTTTCATTTATGAAATAATAACTAAAACACTAAATGCGTACTTATGGAGAGGTTTTTTAGACTCCCTCAAGAATGTGAAATCGCAGAGGAGTGCCGAATTTTCATCTGATATGAGAACGTTGTCAAGTTTAAGATCAAGATGGCAAGCTCCCTTAGAATGAAGATAGTCCAATCCTTGGAGCACGTCTTTGAGCCAAGACTTCACGATATTGTAAGCTCCCTTACACGGATTCAAGTCTTGAATGGCGCCAAGCAATGTGGTTGGATACACTGGCATCAAGAAGACAAAAGTTTTTTGGTTCTCTAATTTGTGCATACCTATCAAGGAGACTAAGTTTGGATGACTCAGATTTTTCCACAACTCAGACTCGGCTTTTGCAACCATCTCGTACGGCACAATCTTTACTGCCAGCTCAGATTTATTTAAGGGCTCTATCATTCTGAACACTTGTCCAAAGGAGCCTGATCCAATATAGCCCAGGCTAGTATATTTTTTCTCTCTTTGCAATATTTCAATTGCTTCCTTAACACGTTTAGCGCGTTTATCATCTGAAGTTGTTTTCGCACCTCTCCACATTTTAAATCATATATTAAATAAATACGCTTTTTCTAAATTTATTTGAATTCACAGCATTTGATTTTAAACAGCTCAAATGATTAAGATAAAACAAATTGCAATAATAAGAGCTTTTCATTGTTGACTTAAATGCACATAAGGTTTGTAAGATTTGCAATGCGAATCATTTTGATTACTGGACAACCATTGTTGAAATACATTTCTAAATAGCATTGTTGCACTTGCTTTTTAAATTTACATCAGAGTTTATATATTTTTTTAAGTTTAAGCTATTGCCTCAAATATTTTCTTTAAACATCTTATAACCTTTTTATATCGCTACAAGTTTTTGTTCTAGTTGTTTTAATGATATAATTAATAGTAATTAATAATTATAAGTTTATACAGTAACGGCAAGAAAAATTTCACAAATTCAGCTCTTTTCACAGCTCCTGCATTGTATGCTTTTAAAAATATTTATTCCAAATCATATTTGTCACCAAAATTTTAAAAAAATATCACTTCAGAACAATAAAAACTAAAAATTTGTTCCTAGAATAAAAAATTAAAATTAAAGTTTCCTCTTGAGTTTTAAATACTGTCTTAAAATTTTAATTCCTTCATATCATTCAAATTTTAAGGTGTTTAAAAATTTTTATACAATAATATACCATAGCATAATATAATTCGTGGTACAAGAAACATGTAAATAAATTAACTCTCTCAAAGTTGTATTTACCTTGCAAAATTTCTTTTGTTAGCATTGTAACAGCACTTTTCAAAATATTTCATTTCAAATCAGTAAAGTAGCTGTAACATGCCATCAAGAGTTTTATAAAAAATTAAAAAACTCCTATGAAACAAATTATGCTGAAAATAATATGAAATTAAATTAATAGTACAATCTTTTCCGAGTTTCTAAATGTGCCATTTCATTAATTTTTTCACCAAGTAATGATCCATAAAAATAACATGGTCTTTCAACGCTATGTCTTAATAGGTGGAATTGCATTATATCTAAAAGTAAATAATATCATACTTGTAATACCAAGGATAATTTTTGAACATGAATGTATGATATAAAATATATATTTGCCAAGTCGTTCGAGCCTAAGTGGTGCCTAGAACCTGGTGTTCCTGTGTACTTCTCGTTTCCATAATTTTAGTTTTAGCATTTAAAATGCCTGTTGTGTTACATATTGAAATTAATATAGCTTAATTTCAATATAACACTTTGGGATAATGGATAAACTAGCTTAAAAGTACATTATATATGTATATATATATATATATATATATATATGTATATATATATATATATGTATATGTATAGATATTATTTAAGTTGTTTGAAGTAGAATGAAAAATAACTACAGTTTATTAATTAAAGTGGAGATCATATTAATACACTAATCTTATGTTTTCTTTTAAATTCGTCAAGTCTTTTAATAAATTTATTTTGGGTACCAAATGAAGGGGTATAAAATTAGATCGAAGGGTATTCAGCCGTCCCGTCTATATTAATGAGGCTCTGGGTCTGTCCATTAATGATGTCCCACTTTCTTAAAAATATTTTCGATCTTTCTTTGTCACGATTCAACCGAAATTCCCCGGTCTTAACACATTGTATTGCATAAATATATATTTACAATTCAGAAAAACACACTACCATGTAGATCATAATTCAAATTTTTTTTTTCTGATTGCCAAAATTTGACTTCCAATGTTGGCGCTAAAATACGGCGATATTTTGCTAAGCTAATGCTCTCACCAGCAACGTTTCCCGATATAGAGCTCATTTTCCCCTTTCTAAATTTTCGAAGTCCGTTTGTATTATGGAATCGTTCTGTACCTAGTCGCTTGTGTCCAACGCAGACATTATCTCGCATTGCGCATGCGTTAATAACGTAAACAAATATTTATTTTGAATTTGTATTGATTTTGTTATTGTCGACTGGTGATTTAGAGAACAAATAATGACTTTGTTCAGGAAAAAACACATTACAACTTAGTTAAATGAGGAAGAAGAAGCAATGTTTAATGTTAAAATCAAAATCTTAGCTGATTTCAATGCTCTGTTGGATCTTGTCCGCCATTGCTTCTGTCGTTAACGCTACGTTGTAATCCAACAACAGTTGAATCGGGCGTCAGTCGTTTGTTCAAGCTGAGCGTTCGATGACGTATGCTGTCTGTGTCTAGCTCACAAACTGACCAATAAGGTGTTAACGCTGATTTCCAGCTGACGTTGTGTAACTCCGATCTCTGATTGGTTAATTTATGAGTTTGACAGCATACGTCATCGAGCGCTCAGCTTGAACGACAACTGCCGTCCAAATCAACTGCAGTTAGATTACAACGTGACGTTAATAACAGAAGCAATGGCAGACAACAGCCAACAACAGAGCATTGAAATCAGCCAAGATTTAATTTTAACATTAAACATAGCTTCTTTTTCCTCTTCTTCTTCATTTATCTAAGCTATAATGTGATTTTTCTGGGACAAAGTCAGTATTTGTTCCTAAAAGCACTGGTCAACAATCACGAAATCAATACAAATTTAAAATAAATATTTGCTTACGTTACTAGCACATGCGCAATGAGCGATAATGTATGTGTTAGACCGACTGCTCAGAGCTAACAAAACGATATTTTTAAGGCGTCAAAATTATATCAACTTAACGCTGACGCCCAGTTAAGACGATTCTCCTAAGGTACCAGACCTTGCGCTAACAAACCAGTATTTTGTTGGCGTCAGGGTAACGTCAACTTAACGCTGACGCCCAGATAAGGTGCTTGTCCTAAGAAACCAGGCCTTAAGCTAATACTGTATCATGTGATTAAAAGATACAAAATTTTAGCAAAATATAATTTGAAAATTAAATTGACTCTGAAATAGATTTAAAACGAAATAGATCTCGATAAACGTAATTTGCTTTATTTTCAATAAAATAACTTAAATCCTTTTCGACTATTTATTATTCAACTCTACAAAATGAGCAGCGCCTTATAAATATTCTATTACAAATCCTCTACGTAATATGAATTCTCTTGACTATATCGTATTTCTGCTAAAATCTATGAGACGTGATAAGAAATATCACATTAGCAGATATATCTATAAATAGACTAAATGCATTTATTGCTTCTTTACTCTCTAAGCTCCTTTAAGAAAACTGATGTCAAGAAATGCCGTTTTCTTTTACTAAAACGTTGAGTTAAAAATTGGATGCATATTCCATGGGGAAATTTCGTCTTGCATTTCTTATTTGTTTGAATTTTGTCTTCGTAATAAATAAATTCTATTTTAGGAGAACTCTATTCTATTTAAACAGTCTCACACCTCGCATGCATAAATGTCGGCCTTTATTTATTGATATAAATTCACTATTTGCATAAAAGTAACAACCTTGCAGTTAAACTAAGGATACTTTCCTTTAATTAAAATAAAAGTTTTTTGTTATTATAACCTTTTTAAAATGGTAAACTGTAAATAAAATTCAGATAGGGGATGATGTTGTTGTAGTTCATTTACGTCGCACTAGAGCTGCACAATGGGCTATTGGCGACCGTCTGGTAAGCATCCCAGAGGATGATCCGAAGACATACCAACACAATTTTGAACCTCTGCAGAGGGGAGGGCACCCTTGCTTCGGAAGCCCAACGACATGCACGCGAAGTCGAGCACTTTACGGTAGAACAGTTTGACGAGGACCAATACCGCACATCCTCGGTCCCTACGCACACTGATCCAAGTGGTCACCCACCCGCATACTGACCGCGGCCAGTGATGTTTGACTTCGGTGATCTGCTGGGAACCGTGTCTTAACGATCAGTCCACTGCGGGACCAGATAGGGGATGAACGAGGGGGTGAAAATTGCTGGTCCACGCGAAATTACTCGATGTAACATACTCAGCAAAGTGGATTGGACGCACGGGACGCGTTGCGTGGTCTCTGACCTCGTCGGATATTATATCACAAGTCTAATCCACTTATTTAGAAGAGGGATCACGCGTGCTGGTTCTTTTGGATAGCTTTCGTGTACAACGGATTTCAATTCGATTGTCAAATTGACATATCCAAGAAAGTGGACTATACGTGTGAGACACGTTGCATAGCCTCCTCGCTCACCAAATCTCAATCCATGCCTCATTTTCCCGCTTAATTTATTTTGAATGTCTAATATGTACGACGTCTGGAGAAGCATTGGTGGATCGCATAGCGCTGATTGTAATCACTTCGGTAGATTTCGAAATCCCACATCTTTCAGTATATAGAGGAAGCGTTTTTGCGTTGTTGTAGAATGTTCAAAGGCGTCGTTAAGTAACTCTTTTAGCATCTCTTGTAGTAATCAAGCAAATAAATATTTTTATTGTTTGCTAGTTTATAGTCACTTTTGTAGTTGTTTCTCAGCGTTGCGTCGAAACCTGCATGGATTTTTGATTTATATCCATGCAGGTGATATATCAAAATTTATCACATTGCATGGATATATAAATTATTTTTGCCTGAGGTTTCTGACTCTGTGGTCCATGGAAATTTTTTGTCCTCCTGATCTATTTCATAAATTCCTCTTCTGAATTTGTCAGTCAAACACGGTATTTAGAACTCTTGTCAAATATTAATAAATATACAGGTTAAGGTTTGCAAGTTCAAGTTAATTAAGGTGAGGGGTTATTAAGGGTTAAAGTTAATTTCAGTGTTTTATTTCAGCAAGGAAGAAATTAGTAACAAAAACGCTATCAAAAATCTCAGGAATCATTATTGAAAACTATGGGATTAAATACATCAAATCCAATCTTATTGTTTGGAGAATTTTGAAAATCTTTCGATTTGTCTTGATTTCTGAAAGAAACTATGATCTTTGAAACATTTGACTTATATTGTATTTGTTTAGTCTATATATAGTTANTTGCGGATATAATCGTGTGGGCTGAAGAAAAGATTATATCTTTTTTTTTCGGCTTTTTTTCCGGCTTTTTATTCCGGTTTCTTAATTAACATTTCATTTTTTTTTTTTTAAATAAAATGTTGTTTGTTATTTTTTCTTATTATTTCCCACCCCCTTTTTTTCATATGTCTATAATTTTTCTTTGTTTTATTCTTCATTTTGAACTTATATATATATGCTTAAAGCATGTAAAACGAAACATATGATTTGATTTTTCATACAATCAAAAAATTAAATTTAAGAATATAAACTTATTTAGACAACAATAGCTCTGACTTAACAATTTTGATTTAATTGATATGAGGTACAATTATCTCTCCAAATATTTTCCCCTTATAATTATTTCGTTGCAAATAACACGAAATTTGCTCCAAGCACGCAAAAGGAAATTTAATTTATTATTTTCTTTTTCCAAGAATTAGATGGTTAAATAGAGCAGTAGTAATTAACGTGAAAAAATTATCATTGAAAAACAAGCATCTCAAAGTAAGAAAGATGTTTTTGCATGAAATTTCGCCTTTTAATGGAAATTATGGATAATTGGAAAAATTGAGTCTCGTAATTTTCTTATAATCTAAGGTAATTTATCAATGTCTCCATGTAGCGAAAAAAAAGGCTCATTAGCATAATTTCGTTTTTTGTTTATTTCTTTAATACGGGGTTTTAATATCGCTGTTACAGCATTTTTAATTCCTCTTTAAGAACGTCAGCTGTTTGATTAATTCTGATTTTTGCGAAAGATATGAAAGGTGAGAAGTAAAAAAATAGACTGAAATAAACTTTTCTTGAAAAATTGTACATTATAAATATCTCTAATTATGTGCCTAGTTCAGTATTTCCATGAGATATTGGCACGAATTAAATAGTTAAGTTATAAATTGCAAATTATCACTCAAATTATTAAAAGGGGGATTTTTGGTATTCAGAAAAGTAGGATAACTTTAGATTAAAAGGATTTTATTATTTGGAGAATTGATGCGTTTTTGTGGTTAAAATTCAAACAAAGCAAGAAAAGTTTCGTTTTTTTCCTGCATATTAACGTTTGGTTTAGAAAGAAGTTCCATTATTGCGAGGTTAATTAATTTTTTAGTTCTTTTTTAACTTAACTATTTTTTATTTCTAAGTTTATATACATATATATGTAATAAAAAAATTATAAATACTTTTGTATTAATAAAAGCATTAAAACTCTTTCCTTTTCATAAAATATCTTTGTTAAAGAATTGGTGTAGAAATTCTATTTTGGGACTTCAAGGCTGAAAACATAGCATTGAATTATAATTAGATTTATATTTCAGAGGAGGAGTTATTTTTAGAATCTTGTCCGCCTTCACTTCCATAATAGGAAGCATTAAATGATTTTCCATAATGCGTAGAGTTACAAGGTATGTACGACTGGAACCTGTTTACATCAAAATCTGTAAGTTTTTAATGCGAGAGCAATGGTTTTCGCATGTCTCTTGCTGAATAACGTGTTCCAATAAACATCTGCCGGAACCATCCGGAGTTTTGTTCACACCCCCTCCCTTGAGGAGTGGGGATTTGAACTGTTATAACCATCAGCCTACCTTTAAATAAACCTTTTTATAATGTATTATGGCTTATGACTGCATTATTAAAGCTGAATACAGCAATGACAACAGGGATGTAGCCCTGTTCTTATATATATATATATGCAATACAAAAATTATTAAAAATACTTTTGTATTAATAAAAGCATTAAAACTCTTTCGTTTTCATAAATTGCCTTTGGTAAAGAATAGGTGTAGAGATATTCTATTTTGGGACTTCAAGGCTTAAAACATGCCAATGAATTATAATTAGATTTATATTTCAAAGGAGGAGTTATTTTGGAATCTTTCCCTCTTTCACTTCCATATTACGAAGCATTAAATGATTTTCGGTGATGCGTAGAAATACAAGGTATGCAGTGACTGAGCCTCTTTACCTCCTTTTCTATTAGTACTTAATGCAGGAGCGATTGTTTTTGCGTGACTTCTGTTGTACGATGTTGCCAACCTAAGCTTAGTCACTACTGTCTTGATATTAGTCCACCCTCCTCCAGCTGGGAGTGTGGGTGAGATTTCTGTTTACACCATACTCCAGTAAATAAAGCCTGTGAAAATCTATCGGCTTATGATTTCTACTAACGTAAATTAAAAACACTACCAAAATTAACGGGGTTGTTGCCCTGTGATTATATATATATATATATATATATATAATCACAAGGCATAATCATTACTTTTTATTTTGAAGGAAATTATGCAATAAAAAATTAATAAAATGAGCATCTTAAAAGACAATTGCTTGATTCCTTAGATGTCAATTAATACTTTTTCGGTATTATAAAACATTTAACAAGTAAAGAAAAAACATTAAAAATAAGTTTTAAATAGGTAGACATAATGCAGATCTTTTAGTTTTAATTTATAATAATAGATGGCACCACTAATAAATTTTAGATTTTAAAATTTTATGAT
Source organism: Parasteatoda tepidariorum (assembly GCF_043381705.1). NCBI lineage: Eukaryota > Metazoa > Arthropoda > Arachnida > Araneae > Theridiidae > Parasteatoda > Parasteatoda tepidariorum. Next base: position 17,830,286 of record NC_092211.1, read on the forward strand.
GTAATTTTAATAATCCACAAGAAAAAAATTAAATATTAATTTAATTCGATGAACATTAATTTAATTAAATAAATATCAAGGGAAAACGATTCAATTTTCATTTTACAGTGAGTATAAGAATTAAGCAAGGCAATTAAACTCCAATTTCAATGTTATTCAATAAATTAGAGGGATATTAGCTTCATAAGAATTCATGCATCTAATAATCATAAATTTAACAAAAATAGCATTTCCCATAAAAATTAAATACAAAATTTTTCTTAAAATATCTAAACTAGTTACTAACCTACAAACAAATCTTTGTCCATGAGGTTTGGAAGTTCTAGAATTCCATTTCGTTTTGGTAAGTTCCCCAAATTCCATTACCCACTTGTTGCAATCGTCTAAATTTAGAACATTGCTTCTAAGGGTAATGGTATTTGATTAAATATTTTCAACTTCATTTTTAAATGAAGAGGGCAGTTTCTCTGTTGAAAAAACTGACATTTCAAGTTTGTATACAAAAGCTGGAGTATAGAAATCGCTCTATGCTGAAAATAACAAGCATGGCAGAATGAAATAGCCATACGTCACAGATGGCGTTGCCGAGAAAGCCAATCAGCGCGCTCAAAATTTCTTGGGGATACTATGTGTGTAAA
>NC_092211.1:17833172-17840290 GCF_043381705.1 Parasteatoda tepidariorum
AAGGAGATTTTCTCCAGGTATGTCTGCATTCACTTTTCTCTTAACTTTAAGTTTTAATACACCAGTGGAGTGAAACGGAAATTGTGATAAATAGTTTCTCCTACTGTATAGCCTCTTAATATAGCCCTCTATGAATATGAATATGAACTATTCCGAAAACGGAAGAAAAAAAACGGCAACACGAGACAACGGCAACGAGAAAAATTTAATTTCCAATTTCTAATTTTTGGATGATTAAAATATTATTCCTACGCTGTGATCTCCGTGATCATAAAAATGAGCAAATTTTGAGGCTTATTTATATTATTTATTGCTAGCAATAATTTTCATCTGGGTAAAAAAAATATCACTAAATTGGCGATTTTTTTAAACGCTTAATAACTTTCAGAGTATTAAAATTATTGGTTTGTTTTAGTGCCCAGACGATCCTTTGTGGCAAAATGGAACATATAGTTTAAAATTACATCTTTGTTTCATGTTCAAGGCATTTAAATTGTGACTTCATACATTTTATTTTGTTAAAAGAGTTTTGAAAAACGGTGTTAAGCATTTGTGGTAATAATGACTTGAAAGTCGTCTTTTGAAAAAATGGATGAATTTAGCATTTCTCTGACAGAAATTGTTTCCTAAACCCAGACATCAACGAAACACTTTTCTTTTCGAAGAACATTTTTCAAGTTTATTTTTTCAAGAAGCGTTAATGTAGAAAAGATAATAGAGAGAAAAATAAGAGCAAACTATCATTTAAATGTGTCTTTATTTACATTTCAACAATAAAATTCATTATAGCACAGGTATCATACATTTTAAGTAATCACAAATAACAGCAGATGTCACTTTATCTTTGCTGAAAGCTCAAAAATGTTTCAATTCAACTTCGCACACCACTTTATTTCTGTTTATGAATAATATGAATCACAACTTCTTCATTACACAATCCTGCTCATTCTGCAAAATATGGGGCATTCTTTAAGCAATGAGAGGGAGTTTTTTTAATCATTGTTCTGAATTCATTTAATAGTTAAAATAATAGAAATCATTTAGTAGATTAAGTTATATTTTAAGCTTATTGTTAATGTTGAAAAAATACTTTTTAAGCTACACAGAAATATTTCCACGACCGAAAATAACTCTCTTTATATTTTAATTTTATTAATTAATTCAAAAAATTACAAAGCTTATTTTTTCAGAATTTATTTAAACAATTGTTTTTATTTTTAAATACAAGTTAGGTTTTGCTTAATATTTTTTTCATTAAACTACCACAAACTAGTTTTTTTATTTAATAGATATGCACTTTTGTTCTACATCATGTGTAAAATTTGTATTTGGTCATCTAAATCAATTTATGTTTTTCAGACAGATAAGGTGTCTTTCCTTGAGATTTAAGTTATAATATAATTTCAACTTAATTTACTTGTTTTGGTACTTTTTTTAAAAATAATTTTGAAACTGAATCTAATTTCAACGGAAGACAGAGTTTTTTTTTTATTATCTTTAAGTTAAAACGAAATTTATGATTACATAAACTAATTATAAAATTTTATTATCCATGCTGTTAAAGGAATTTTTCTATTTTTGTGCTTTATAAAAATATATTAATAATTGTAATTGAAAATTTAAATTTCGAATCTACAATTTGAAAACAATGATATATTTCTGGTCTCCAAATTACCTGTTCTATCAATTAATTCAATCTTTAAGTTTTACTTAGAACTCTCGAAACATATGTTTCGAGTGTGTTTTTCAGGAAGTGTTGTTCGAGTGTGTTTTTAGAACACAAAGAGTTACTTTGTTTTCATACTTCTTTGAAATTTTTAAGCACCAATTGTGAGCTAAAAAGAAGAAAAAATTGAAATAGACTGCCGTATTTCAAAATTTTCACAATTAAGGAGCGAATTGAATTAAAGAAGAGAATTAATTGAAAAGAACATTTAATTGACACTTCTTTCACAAGTTTCAATAAATCAATAAGGTAAAAATGTCCTCTTTCCTTTCAAAATATTAATGTTTCTTTAAATTTACGTATTTTGAAGCGGATATTCTCCTTTAATAAAAAATGGTTAAATTCCTGATTTTTCCAGATACGTTTCAGCTTATTTGGCGCATCACTATAAATTCCGTCCTCCGAATTTAATGGTTTAGCGCCAATATTCAGGCACCGATGCCAAAACCTTCAGCTACCTAAGTAACTGTCGTATACATAACGAATTAAAGGTCTCTGTATGGGCTGGGAAGTGATAATATTCTTGCTATCATAAAATTATCCATGTTACAATTACATAAAGTATGGTATTCATACGTAATTTGCATCTTTCTTCAGTTTCATTTGTAAATTCGCAATCACAAAATTCCAAATGCTATCTTGATCGACTTGGCGAATCAGTGTCAATTCCATCGTCCATGTGACTCGGTGATTCATCGCCATTACGCCATAGGGCATCTCTAATATCAGCACCAACAGACTCAGCTGCAGCAGCGGCTATCGTATGGAGGACAACGTCCACTTTCATGGTATGAGAAGCGTCCAGTGTAGTGGCAGGAGTAATGAACTTCACGTGATTGTTGTTTTTTGGCGTGGAGTTTGGCCGTTTGCTGGTGTGAAGAATCGAAGACTTTGGTGCCAATGCAGCTGATGATGTTGTGTTTGTGCCAGCAAATGTGATTTGCGTGGATTCTAGTTTGTCTCCCATTTCTCGTATGGAGATTTCTGGAGAAGAGCCACCGGAAAAAAAGGAGATTTTCTCCCTGGCTGGAATATCCAGTGTTACAGATCGAACCCTGAAAAAAATTGAACTCAGTTATTTTCTGACGATACAGATGTAAAATCAAAGGAAAAAAGAACATTTCCAAAATCTTATGGATCATTATTATGGTCTATTACAATAGATTAAGGCGGAAAACACCACAATTCTTATTGCTAAATGAAATTGAAAAGTCAAATTAAGATTTTCTTTTCTCACTAAAATTATCAATTAAAATATTTAGACCTTCTTGTATTTAAAATATTTAGATTCTCCTTGACATCAATCGATTCAAAATAAAACCTGCCGTTTATCTGTAATGGTAAAAAAAGGGTTAGTCAGACTTTGCTGTCTTACAACTCCAGAAACATTCGTGCAAACATTCTGAAATTTGAGAACAAGTGCAATATTAGCCCCAGTCTTCGAAACAAAAGTTGAAATTATTTATTTTGTTTGTTCAAAATGAACAGATGAGAAACAAGTTCTTACATTGAATTAACAATACGCATAATTTCAAATGCTGTAAATGTTTCCATTTTTTAGAACCAAGTATTTTAAAAATCATGTGAAACAGAGTTTGTTTTGTTTACAGGTACACTTTAGATGCATATTTCTATAGAACTAAATAATGCAAATGTGATGATAATTGAAATTTAAAAAATATATTTGTAGATTGCAGTGTTATTTCATCTGCAATATTGCTTGATTTCAGTACATTTTGATTACCATATGTCGATGGTCATCAATATTAAAACTTTGGTGCCATGTGAATTGTTCTTTCACGTGAATAAGTATAATTAAGCATTTATTCAAGTAATAAGTCTTTAAATAAGTACAAGCAAAAGTCACTTTCAATGAAATGAATTTTTAGAAATATATTTTGCTTAATCTAATAACGTTTCTAATAAGAGAAAAGAATAGTTAAAATAAGGTAATTATTTAAATACCATTTAATTTTACTTTAGATAACTTTCTGTTCCGCGCATGATTGGGTAGTGATAAAGAATACCTATTTATTGATTAATTACGAATATTTATACGATACCTGTTTATTGATTAATTTGTTTTTATTCAGTACTAGCCGCCAAAGGCGCCCAGCTGTCCGCCAAGCTAAAGGTTTTCACAAATAAAGTTTTTAAAACATAGCCGGAAATCTGAAGATTAGTGGACAATTAAAGTGTTCCTGTCCAGCAATTTTGTCTTCATATCCAGTTCTGCTGCAGATGTGTTATAGCTCTTGAGGATGTTTGAAATTATATAGCTACAACGCTTAAGAAAAAAAAAACTAAAATGCTAAATACATGAAAAGAACACGAAAACGAATAAATTTTTTATGGTATCAATTTCTATTTCTATATAATTTTTTATGGTATCAAATTCTATTTCTATATCTGTTACGTCAAGCACTCAGGTATTATAATTTGATCTAGTTGTGCTTGTATAATTTTGATCTAGTTGCGCTTTCTACGTCATTTTGTTAACATCGTTTGGTTTGTTATTTAACATCGTTTGGTTTGTTATTTCTAAGTTAACTTTCAAAAAATTGGCTGGCATCAGCATTTTTATTCTTTAAGTTGTTTATTTTTTCTTTTGGAATTCGTTCCTTTTTAGCGAAATGTTTTTCAACCTAATCGAATTCTTTGCCGACTGTTCTCTGTATATATAAAGAAAATAAAGTAAATATTTTTAAAGTGTTGTGAAAAGAATTTTTAGTTGTACAAAGTACTACAATATCGCTATAAAAATTATCGTCTTCGCTTAAGAAAAAAAAAATAGAGCGTGGAAAGAAGAAGAAAAACTTATTATAACAATTATGAACAGCGACAAATATATCAAAGCGAAGCGTTCTATTTACGTATCGAATATGTTGCCACATTTTTAATACAAAAGTTAAACTTTTCTCCACTTTAATAAATGTAAACTAATGCGAACTTTACAATTAAATTATTAATTCCTTCGTATATTATTGGTTTAAGTTGTCGAAAATTAATATTTCAATTGTGAGGTTCGCATTAGCATACATTTATAAGAGTGGGGAAAAGTATATGCATTTTTTAATAGTTTTTTGAATATGGCTCTTTGAAGACGAAAAAGCAGACGAAAAGCATAGACTTACAAAATGACTGATAACTAAATAACTAATCAAAATTTTTGAAAAAGAAAAAAAATACTTCTTCATTATGTCAAAACACAATTATGGGCCGAGTTTCGTGCCCGGGCGAGGCTTCTGGGGCGATATATTGTGATTACAGACAGACAGACACACACACAGCCGCGTTTATTATTATGTATAGATGTATAGATGTATAGATGTATAGATGTATAGATAAAGCGTTGGTTTTCAACTAGTGTAAAATAACTTTATTCTTGGCTATTTTGATTTTCAAATAAAATTTAATTCCACGTCTTTCCACTCTTTTTTAAAATTGCTCAAAGTCCTTTCCGTTTTACCTGAACTATCAGAATGTTCAATATTAATTCGATTGCACATAATAACAGATTTTATTCCATATGGTCTTATCTTTTGTTTTTTTATTCCTACTGTAGCGCATATTTTAACTAAAGTATTTTAAGAAATTGATTTGAGTAGACAATTATAAGTAATCTTTTAACGACATGTTCCATAAATTTTTATTTCTAAATATTTATAACCGGAAGAATATGATACTAACAGTTGTATCCGGTATGGTGCTAGCTGAAATGTGATAGCAAATCTGGAGAGTGGTCAAAAATTCGAACCCCATGAACCTAATTTTACTTTTTCTGTTTTTCAGGAACTGATTTAACTATATGATAAATTTAGCTTACTTATAAAACTTGTTTATTTTAATTGAATTCCTCTTAAAACGTCATTTTTGTATTTGTTTATTGTTTTTAGTGATGGTAAAAAAAATTGATTTTTTAGGTGTACAAATTCATAAACTATTTTATGTCATTTTAAAGGAAAAATCATAAATTTTAGTGTAATTAGTCAAATAGTTTTTGTCAAGTAAAAATTTTAAAGATATAACATTTTTGAAATTTTATTATTCAGAAACTTAGTGAATATCATTTAAATTTAAAATTTTTTTTTTGGTTTAAAATCATCCTAGAATTTTTGAATTTAGCAATTCGAGATACTTTGACCTTTTTAATGGAACTACCGCTCGTCTGCATGCAACTGGGACTATATTCTCCAGATTGCGGCTATACCCCCTATTTTGAATGTCAAGAATAAAAGTTAAATATTCCAAGAAGATGTTTTTGTGTTTGATATTGTAGATTAAAATAAAATCTTTCAAATTAATTAGCATGTTTAAGTATTACGCGATTTTAAGGATTACGGATTAAGTATTGCACATACTTAGGGATCACGATAGAATCTTAATTAGTGAAAATATCGATCATTAGATCAAAAGTTATTAAAGTGTTCTTTCGAATTTTTTTTGCAATGTACAGCACAGCTTTAGCATAGCCAAACGTAAACATAGAGATATTTTAACAAAGACTCATTTTAAAGGAATATTTATTTATCACGCATTTTAAAAATAAAATACCGATATTTATGTACCGTTTTCCTTGACATAAAAAAAATCCTCTTTGCCAAAGTATGAGAATAAGATATAGAGCTCGATTATAAAATACGACAGTAAGCAATATTTAATGCTGTAATAATTAAATTTGACGCAAACATTTCCCGCCTAATTTATTTCGTATCTTGAAATAATGGTTAGGAAAGCAGTTCAAAACATCTGCTCGGCGTGTATTTTCAAGCATCTGCGACAAGTAGATTAATGAATCGTGGATTAAAACAGTTAGTCATACACACGTGAACTTAGTCTAATGATGAAGTTTCTTTTCTACATTCGGCGCATCGTTAGTCTTCCCTCCATTCACAAATTAAGTTTATTTAAAATTTGGAACTCTTCTTCTCAAACTTATTCTTAATCTTATGAATGATTAATTTAAATAGTAAAGATTTAGAGGGAGATCCTACAGAAATTTCGAGATTCTAGAGATTCTAATTTTAATTATTATATTTTTTTAAAACATTTTGCATCTGGATGGATATTTATGGGTCATTATGTAGGACGTTTCATTTTATTTATACGCATATACACGGAAGAGCCATTACATTATGACCACACTGCTAATTACATGTAGTACCACCCTTAGCCCTCAAAACTGCTAGCACCCGCCGCGGCATTCATTCTGCAAGGTGCTGATAGGTAGTCTGAGGTATCTGGTACCAAGCGCTCACCAACTGGTCCTGCAATTCCCTCACATTGCGAGGGGGTAGCGTGGCTGCACGAATTTGGTTTTCCATGTAGGACCACAAATGCTCTATTGGATTAAGGTCAGGTGAATTTGGGGGCCAAGACATGATTTGAAAGT
>NC_092211.1:17841630-17938760 GCF_043381705.1 Parasteatoda tepidariorum
ATTGATATTATTATTCATTGATATTATTATTCATTGATATTATTATATATTGATATTATTATTCATTGATATTATTATTCATTGATATTATTATATATTGATATTATTATTCATTGATATTATTATTCATTGATATTATTATATATTGATATTATTATTCATTGATATTACTGTTCAGTGATATTATTATTCATTGATATTATTATTCATTGATATTATTATATTTATTCGATATTTTAATACCTGCTGAGGATAGATAAGTAGAAACATCAGTGTTCGGAGTACCGGTTAAATGCATACTGGGCAGTAACACTTATCCTCAAAGAAATATTGATGTAGGGCATACCGAACAAATGTATACCGGGTACTGGCACTGAAACTTAAAAAAACACCGGTATGGTGCATACCGGGAAAATGTATACCGGGCAGCGGCTCTTAACTAGACCTAGTATATATTTCGGACATTTACCAAAGCGGCTATGTGATTGTCAACATTCACACCGGTGGAAGTCTACAACCAAAGACTTTAGTCATTCACAGAAACATATATATTTAAAACAACTATTAACATATTAACAAATGATATTAACATAGTAAAACAGTTAGTCAAACACACATAAACTTACTAAATGATTAAAAATTTCATTTGCTTTTAAAAAATATAAGTAGCAAATAACTGTCAACATGCTTCAAGCACTTGTAAAGTAGGCGCCCATTTTCAAGATCTGCCAGACGTGAATAAGGAGAAATAAAATTGATTTGAAATAAAAAAAAGCAAAGTTGCCAATGGAAAAATAAAGGTGAGAAACAAAACTAAGGAAACCACAGTAGCCGAGAGTGAAAAGAGGAAAAACATAATATGAACCACTGTGACCAAGAGAGGAAAATTAAGGTAAATACCCTGATTTGCCCCCACTGATTCCCTCAGGGGCTTAATATCTGACTCCCCCCCCCTCTCGGCTACTGTGGTTTTTCCAGTTATGTTTCTCATCTTTATTTTTCCATTTTTCGCTGGCAACTTAACGATTTTATTTCAAATAATTTTTGTTCTTCTCTTTCACGTCTGGCATGCCTTGAAAATAGGCACCGATTTTTGAAGTGCTTTATTATTTGCTATTTATTTATTTCTAGAGCGAATGAAGTTTTTGATAGGGTAATATCTTACCGCTTCAGTTTCTTAGGATTACTTAACACGAGAACTTAGTTTAATGAAGTTTCTGTTCTACATTCGATGTATCGTTAGTCTCTCTCCATTCACAAATTAAGCTTATTTAAGCTTTAGAACTTTTCTCAAAGTTAATCTTATGAATAATTATGTGATTTTTTTTAATGCTAAAGATTAAGAAAAAATTCTAAAGAGATTTAACGATTCTAATTTTAATTATATTTTTTAAATTTTTTTCCCCTCGGATTGTGTATTTATGTGTTAATGTTACGGAAAGGCGGACACTTATGGGTTACTGTTAATAAGGTTTGACACTTATGGACTCAGTAAATTAAACTGTAACAAAATATAAGAGTGACAACGAACACTATCTACCAATAAGTCTTTGGACACGTGTGATTGAAAAAAAAAACTTTATTCATAATCAATAGTTGGAAGAGCCTCCACGAGAGGCAATTACAGCGTGAACCCTCCAGGACATACTTTCCACAAATCCTTGCGTGACGGCTAGTGGTATTTTCTTCCACTCGACTTGAAGAAGACATGTAAGCTCCTTCACCGATTTTGCACGGGTAGTACACCCCTGAATTCGGTGATCCAATTCGTCTCAGAGTTTATCGATAGGGTTCAGGTCTGGGCTCCGGGCCGGCCAGTCCATTCGATTAACCCCATTGTCCCCATACCAAGCCTTAGTAACCCTCGCTGCATGACAGCTGGCATTGTCGTCCTGGAAGTAACAGGGGTCCACCCCGTAAAACTGCCACAACGCAGGAAGCACATTGTCATTCAAAATAGTGAAATAGGCTTCTTGCATAGGACTAATGCCGATGTTGTTCCCTACACGATATATACCGGCGAAAGGCGTGACGTATCTCAGAACCGCAGATATAGTCATTTGCGTGTCCAAATACTTATTGGCAGATAGTGTATGAGAAAAAAAGAAGGGTGTAGAATTATGGATATTTATACATAAGGTTGGAAATTAATGAGTTATAGATAAAGAAATTTTTTATTGTGCATAAAAGAAGGCCCTTATTGGTTATAATACGTCAGAGTGTGTAATTATGGGTTAGTATACAATAAGGATTGCAATTTTGGATAACTAACCGTGTGAGGCTGAGTGCAAATGGTGCCAATGTTTAGAATTTATAATAAAGCTTCCAAGTTACTATGGATTTATTTTTACGTACAAGTAGAAGAAACTCGCCATCATATACTGTTGTTGTGTGTATTTGTTCGGTTTACAATATGACTTTTGCTATTTACCATCCAATATGCAAATTCATTTAAATTTGGATGAAGACATAAAACCTGAAGATAACTCTCAGAACTTGGCACAATCCTTACATTTTAAGTATGTCGTAATATTAATTTCCTTCGATCGAATTATGATTCTCAAACTTTCAGAATTTAAAAAGCAAACTGAAAAAATATCACGAACGGTAAAATTACCTGTAATAATAAATAAAACATCAATGCTAAAGCTTCCTAGAAAGTCAGGCATGTTCACACATTGTTTCGTAAACAGATCATATGCGGAAGAATACACCTGAAGTCTTAAAGATTCCATTTCTTTTCTGGAATCTTGTCATTATAAATACTCCATAAGAGTAGACACCCACCCTGTTTTGAGTATTTATTAAGTTCCAAAGTTATGAAAGATCGAAACTTTTCGAATCGGATCAAAATTACTACAAATTCAATGCACAGTGTGAACAATGAATGACGGCAACAAAGTTAATAGTGTCTATAAGCGATGTCTGGTAGAAGACTAAAAAGGAAAATTTGAATTTATACAAAACAAAACCAAAATTTATGTGAAGAGCACAAAAGCAAATACTAGAGTTATTAATGTGTTAACTACCCATAGAGGCTCAAGCAGGGCTCGAAAAAACTTAGAAATTTTACCCGTCCCCGAGGACGGCTTGCCCAACAATGTACCCGTCCTCCTTTGAAACTAACCCGTAGCTTCTAAATAAATAAAAATATGATTTTCTCTTATTTATTACAAACATTTATGTAAATTTACGCAATGAATTAGTAGTTACTTGGATTACATTATGCAGTAATAAACGAAATACTAGGTTAATAATAGTAACCTAGTATTTCTTTTATGAAATAATTTAAATGACTAAGGTCCAGTTATCTGGAATGTCAATTTATCCGAGGGTACTGCGTTTTTTAAATGAATCAAATATGACGTTTGCCAGTTCTACAATCAAGCCAATGATTTACAGAGGTTTCTGCACAGAAATCGGAAGGGGGTTTTCCATTTAGGTAGAAGTTCATAATTACGTTTAACGCTTCTTGTTTAAGACCAGTAAGTAATGTGGGTTTTCTTCTGTAAGTTCATTGCTGAAAAGCCCCTTTCAAACACTGCAGTACTCCCAGACAGAGAAAACATCAATTCTAATAACAAGAATTGAAAATGTATCACGAAAATTAACGGGGAAATTGCCGTCCGCGCGGACGTCGGATTCGAGAAATTCGTTGTCCGCGGGAAATTTTTGACCGCCGAGGACGGGCGGACGGGCTGTTTTTCGAGCCCTGGGCTCAAGGTGGCCGAGGTTTTTGAAAACCGCTTACACCCATCGAATACATGCGAAATACGTGCTTATAGAATTTGTGGAATCGTAAGTTCTGTGGTCGGCTGCCGTGATGAACCATACGGTACACAGGAATCTGTATGAAAATTTTCTTACCCTTCAGATCTATAAAAATTGAGGAAATTGCCTCAAAGTGAGTGATGCTGCTATCTATCAGTGGGGTTTTGCGTTTATTCACCTTTGCGGCGCTCTCTTACCAAACTTGTGGCGCAACTACCACTATAAATGTTAAATAACAAATCACGTCCGGGTCACCATTGAGGGGTTATAATTATCAACTATGCCAATCTTCATCTATCAAAAGATCTCCCTATAGAATCAAGTTAACATGTCTTATATACAAGTGAATTGGTATTTAACATTTATAGTGGTAGTTACGCCACAAACTAAAGGCGCGCCTTCCGGAATTCTTTCGCCAAAGGCCAATGGTTGGAGAGCTTGGCTTATTCACGTGTCACTAAAAACAGCACCACCTCCAACTATAAACCATATAGTGCCACTAACTTCTGGAGTATTTCTCTGTATTTTGCTGTTCTTTTAGGATTAATTTGCAATCTAAGATCATTTTATTCCCCTATTAGGCACTGGTGTCTTTTAGTATCAATAAAGGTACTATTTTTAAAATGAAATTACTATGATTGATTTTTAGTTATTTATGATATGGCTAGTAAATTAAAAGATAAAAGAATAACGTATAAGAAAGAAATAGTCAAGAATAGAAAATCAGGGAAATTATCAGTGAAGTGTAAATGTGCGAACGAGCAAATCAGCCTGTTATTATTCTCTTGTGTATTTTAGTCTACCTCTTTATAAATTACGGTACTCCTTTTAAAATGAATGATTTTACAATGAATGTTTTCTAGGTTTTTCGATATAATGAGTGAGTTAAAAAGCAAAAGAATGATGGATAAAGAGAAAAGAATTTAAATTAACGAATCAGCGAAATAAGTTAAGTGTTATTTTGTGAAATAGCAAATAAGTTTACATATAAGCAATAAATATAAGCTCTTAATTTTTGCGAATTTTTTTCCCCCATTTATGATAGTTTAACGGCTTGACATCCTCTTCAGAGTTTTACTATTCATAACTTTCTGACGCAGATGGAATACCTGTGTTACATTTATATATATCTTTTTTCACGTTCTAATTACAAGCAAAAATATAATTTGGTATTTTTAATTATAAGAAAATCTGATAGTAACTAAAAACTGTTAGATTATCGAAATTATATTTGTACTGAAATATAAAATCAATTCAGTTCGAAAAAACTTTTTTTCACTCAAATTCAAAAATTTATTAAAAATTTTGTAAATGAAGGAAATTTTACTGATGATCAACTGTGTTTCTCTTAGATCTAAAATATATATAGTTTGGAAAGATTTTAATTTTAAGGCAGAAAAGAGACCAGTATTTCAAGTTTTATTTCATAACGATAAATTATTAAAAATGCTAATATTTTTCACTTATTTTGACATCAATTGATACAAAATATTAAAAAAATTATAAAAATATTTTTAATAAATTCATAATTTATTTATAAATTCAATAATTTATTCCAAACAATAACATTAAAAAAATGTTTAAGTTTTGTGAATTCTGTTCAATTTTTTCCGCTATAAACTAATCGTTATCTTACCAAGAATAAAATAAAAAACCATGCCAATTATATAAATTATTAAAACAACAAAGTTGCAACAGAATGTCACAAAAGAAGCCTTAAGCAATTTGTATGCAATATTTCTTTTCTTTAACATAAAGTTGAATTGTCTAATTTTAGTATGGTGATTGAAAAAAAATGTAACTTAAGATAAGAATACAAAAGAAAAAAATGGTTTAAAAAGCATGGCAGAAAGAATAAAGTATTTTTTTATATTAAAGAGTGTAAAAATAATTTATGTATGCAATAAATATAGAATTGAATTTTCTCAGATACAGTATAACCAATAATTTCAACTCCATTGATTAAAGAATAGGAAATAAAAGTCAGGCTTTTAAATTTTAAATCTTCCTATCTTTCTGTAAAATATGATAGTTATTTCCTTCCCCGCTCTCTCTCCTGAAAATATTGATTTTTCTTTTATGACTGAAAAGTTTTGCTAAATAAAATAGTAGCGTATTAAAGTTGAGAGAAAAGAAAAATAACCGTTCAACATCAATATTTTAGAATTCAATATGCTAGGTTTGAAAGAGTTCTGTTTTTAAGAAAAGTTTAGATCTATCAAATCGCTTGAAAATATTAAACAAAAATAGGTCTAACTTATTTAAACGGTATTCAAAAATTTGGCTTAAGAAAAAAAATGCTTGAAACTTTGAATAACTTTTGATTCAATGAACGAAGTTTCACACACTAAAAATAAATTTTAATTGCACATTGAACTATTAAGTAGGATCATTATAGGTAGGGGAGAGTCGGGTAGCCCCGCTCACTTAAGGAGTATTGCTTATATTTCTGTATAATAATGAGTAATAATCAATATTTTTGCATATTTCTATTGTTTTATCATCTAATAAAATAATGCAAAAAGAACAAACCAAACAAAGAATAGTTTAACTTAAAAAAATAGAAATTTAAAAAAACATGCTTTTCAGCTCTTTTCAAAATGTGTCGGGTAGCCCCGCCCAGTTACAAAAATTATGTTTTTTGACTGTTTTTTCAGGTGTAAATGAAAATGACCAATCTATTGACAATAGGTAAACCTCATTTATCATTTTTATCACAAAATTATTTTATTTATTACATATTTATATACTTTTAGTGAATTCAATCATTTAATAACAATCATTTAATAACAACAATATTTGTTGTTAAAAATGCATATAACATTCAAATTTGAAGCAATAAAATAATAATCTTTGCAACCGTACATTTATCGACGAAATAAAATTGGTCGTTGATACCCGACATTCATGTGAGCGGGGCTACCCGAAATCAAATTTTTTTGTAAATTTGTAATTACTCGAACAATTTTTCACATATAGACTTCTTTCCTTGTGCAAATTAAACTTAAGACTACATACTTTAATGCTGCATATATAGAAAAAATTATTTTTTAGTATTAAAATGTAGTTTAATCGAAACATTCAACCAACTTTTCTTAATTTCATGACTACTGTATTCAACATATTTTCAAAACTATTGTTTACCATGTTAACAGCTGCATAAATACTTGAAACTTGGAAAATAATATTCTTTTAATATAACAACTAATGTCCGATGGCCCATTGACTTGAAAAAATATTCTATACATATGAAATTGACAGTGGGCGGGGGTACCCGCTGGGCGGGGCTACCCGACTCTCCCCTATATTAGTTGTCTCTAAAGACAGCACAGTTATCATTTTACACTGCTTTCTTACATCTTTTTTAATTTATTTTCACATTTTAAAGCAATTTTATTACTATAATTTAATTTTCTCTATATAGAAGTGATTTGCAAAGCTAGCATCTTTATGCAAATGTTAAGTCTCGATAAAATAACTGTTAAAGCAATATTGTTATATTGTAGTGCTAAAACCATATTATCTTTTAGACTTAACTGTTAAAACCATTCTAATATTATATTGGGTTGTTATAACCATATCAATTTTATATTGAACAGTTAAAGTCATCTTCATCTTATATTAAACAGTAAAAATTCATTCTACAAAACTATGAAATAAGTAAACTAACCCCTTTACTAATTAAAAGGAAGATCTAAAATCCAGTAATAAAATAAATGCGGTTTCTATCCAGAGAATATAGTAACTGTAATACTGTATAATATACTGTACAGTAATACTGTATAATATATACTTTAACCGTCCTAGACAAGGCCTATTATTCCATATGAAATGGAAAAAAAAAATATTTTTCGAAATATTCAAAACACAAATTTTTCTTTCCATTTTACAATTTCCTTTAAAATTTCTCGTTCACGTTTTTATTATCATGATTTCATTCCTGCTGCCATTTATAAAAAGAAAAATAAATAATATTCGTTTCGCTACGTACCGAGCAAATTAAAACCGAAAATGTTCGGACATTAACTGCAACCGGTATCATTTCATTCTTGTTTATTTTCTGTTCAGATAGAGAATTCTCTTAAGTTAATTAATCAGGCGTGAAATTGAGCTAGATCAAACAACGATTGCAATTAGGAGAGAGGGCAATAAGATACCAGTTTGTTTTAACAGCAGATAGAGACTGCTTAGTATTGAAAGAGAATCGGAACAGAATGCAAGTAAACAAAAGTAGATTAGATTTTAGGATTTTGTGTAAATAAAAACTAGGCACACTACTGCGCAATATATAATTGGGACGCAAATTGATACTGTTAAAAGACGGAAATTATTTGAGATTGATTTAAATATTGAACAAAAACTTTTAATTTTATTATTACAGAAGTAAAAAATAATAAATTCCATTGCTGAATCTGTCCACTATATGGATCTGAGATATGTCACTGCTATAAAAATAACATGAAAAACTTCAAGTATTAATTAACAACTGTTTAAGAAATATCTTGCGCATCAAGCGATTACATGAAACTTGTAATTCTTAGAAATTCTTAGAAAAGCAAGACAGAAATAGATTGATCTGTAAATTAAAAAGCGTAAATGGAAATAGATTGGTCATGTTCTACGTAAACCTAAAAAAAACTGTTTGATTAGGACCCTCATGGCAATAGAAAAAGAGGAAGACCTAAAAATACTTAGAGCAGGATGATTTTAATCTGTCTTGCTATATGAATCATAGACATGGCACTGCAATAAAAATAGCATAAAAAACTTAAAATATATATTAACAACTGTTTAAGAAGTATCTTGCATATCAAGTGGTTCCATAAAATTTATAATGCAGAAATCTTTAGAAAAGCAAAACGGAAACCGACTGAACAGGAAATTAAAAAGCATAAATGTAACCCTCAGGGGAAAAGAGGAAGACTTAAAAATACTGGTTGCAGGATGATTGTAAACAAATTGAAAACTGTAGGAAAAATAAGGAGAGTGGCAAAATATCTGGTCAAAATAAATTGAGATGGAAAGCTATGATAGAAACCCTATACTCCAATTCGGAGTGAAGAGGTATATGCATGTATATAATGCATATAATACGTATGTAAAAAATTAGAATCCCTTGGGAAGAGATATATTTAGCATCGGAAAAAAATCAATGTGCAATTTTGGCTATTTAAAAGGTTTTATTGATGGATATTTCAATTAGGGGTTTCCTTAGTGTTACAATTATTTGTGTTCTTGAAAAATTAAAACTTCAACAAACTTTCGAAATAGTTAGTCGGCAGAAATTTTGATAGATATTTTTAAAGAAACGTTTTCTAACTATAAAGGCATTGCGAAAAGTTTAAAAAAGTTTTTTTTGGTGACATTCCAAAGCAAACTTGGAGCTAGTAACAAAATAAATTTTTACCATTATAATGAGAAAAGAGCACTTTTTTTAAAAAAAAATTATAATAAATTCATAAATGATGTATAATGTATAAGACTACATGATGTATAAGAATATGCGCAACATGCTAAAAAAAATTAAATTATACAAAATATATTGTAGAATTATAAAACCTTACTTCCAGCAAGCCTTCAAACTATATTCCTTAGAACCAGAAAAAAAACAATATTTAAATATAATGAAACAATATTGGCTTTCAAATAATGATATTGTTAGATTTCCTAACACATGAATTTATAACAATAGAAAATATTTTGTTTTTATTAGAAAAGAAAATTTTCAAAAAACTTCAAAATCTTATGTATTTTCTATACAACTAGAAAAAAGTATACAATATTTAAATATATTGGAATAATATTGGATTAAAGAAAGTTATAGGGAGATTTTCCATATCTTTCTTTATAACAGTACAAAATATTTTATTTTGTTTCAATCCCAAATTTTCAACAAACAAAATATTTTCCATGTAACAAGAAAAAAATAATATTTGAATAAATATAAAAAAGGAGCATTATGTACATCTTTATAAAGAATGTTAATGATAGATGTTTTTCAATAAATAATATTTTGGCAGTGCAAAATAACCTGTTCTAAGAGAAAACAAAATATTAACAAAACTCCTTGTGATTACAAAAGAGCTAGATTTAAATATATTTGTACATTGTTGGTTTTTAAGAAATTATGCTGGTAGATTTACGTATAAATGATTTTTATTAAATAACCTAGTTTCTGATGTGAGAATTAGCTATCAACTAATGCCAGTTCTAGAAACTATAAAAGTACTAATTTGGAAACGAAGTTAAGGAATAGTATGTAATAATATCATATATGTAGAAAAATAGTTGCATAGGTATACTTATCTTCAATCATATAATACTTAATCATACAACCATTGAACCATTTTAACCTGCTTTGAGCATGTTTCTTCAATGTTACTTTTAACCATGTTTAAAATTTTGCTAATACTTCACGTAAAACATGCGCAACAAGTAAACGAAATTTCGATTATTTAAAATTTTAAGACTAATCAGGCTTACAACAAAATGATTAAATTAAAATATAACTGTATAAAGCACAGTTAACAGATAACGTAAGGCAGCAGCAAGCACATAACGTGATTTCTACAAAATGGATAAATGGGCAATTAGACGTTTATCGAACAATAGAAATATCCGTTAATATACATTTTAAATAAATTCAATCAAGTGCGTATAAGGCAATGTCAATTAAATCATAATTTGGTGAGCTCTATATTTTAAGACCGCTTTCGTATGGAATATTAAACATTCTCGAAATCTAAACACATTAAACTCTAAACCTTTAATAATATTGCTCGAGCCTTTTGAATAAGCTTAATTGAAAGAGCTGATGGCTAATGTGCTATATCATTGGGTTTAATCTTTAAAGGGAGAGAAATTTATATCACAGTAATACTACTTAATAAGGCTTGATTTATTATGAGTACTTATCTTGTTTTCATACTACTCTATTCAAAATTATGAATTAGAATGAATGGAAAAATCTGCTACTTTATTTACCTTATCGTTACAGTGTGAGACATTTGAGTAGGTAAAGAAAGTAAAAATCGCACTGAATTTACCAGAATAATACTGAATTTGCTTTTTTGCGTTCCTCCACAGTTATTGGGAAAAAAGGAAATTTAGCTATTTTTTTCCTGTAGCAAAATCTCTCCCTTAATGATAGAATTATTATTCTAAAATTTTATACAATGTTGTATGTTAACAACATGGAAAAATTTATTCAATTACTTTATTACTAATCATTTGTGGAAAAAAATATTAAAGAACTTAAATAAGGACGAATAAATCGCGTATAAACAGCTAGTTTATATTTGCTTCATTAGAGGATTCTTCCCTACTCTCTTCCTACTTTAGAATTGTAGTGTAATCCTATTTTTTACTTGACATTTCCTTTTCTTTAGTTTGTTTTCATATTAAATTTTTCTGTAGAAAAATCTTTCCCTAAATTATAAAATTACTAGTAGGCTGCGCCCCCTGCTCGCTAACGCTCGCCAACCCCCGAAAATTGCTACGCAATCTTATATGGTTTGCTTCGCAAACCAAGCTCGCTTTGTTCGCTACTAACTTAGGTACATTGCAAATGCACAAAATTCTAAGAATTCAAAACAATCATTCAAATTCATATAAAAACTTTTTTTTAAAGAATTAAATCTTTTTAGTAAATACTAAGTCATTAAAATAAATTTGAATTCAAATAAATGACATGTAATTCGTTAAACCTATTAGAAATGTATAGTATAATTCGTGATATAAATCAAAAATCGTCAAATAAATTCGTAATATATAAATTCTTGAAAAAAAGCGCTATCGACAAAATACTAAAAGAGTGATCTATCGACAAAGACTACTCACTTCTGCCTAGCTTAATAGTTTGAGATTGCCGCAGCTGATGCTCTCTGGTTATTTCAGTTTCCATTTTTAAAAGCGCTACATGTTGAGCCACCTCCACTAGATTTGGCATGCGACATCATTGGTCGATTCGCCGTGTAAGAGAAATAGTAACGTAAACAAAACAAAGGAAACGTTGCCACCGGCGGAAAAGAAATGCAGCCAAAATTTGGGAGCCACATAAGAGAATTATATATATTAGATTATTCTCAAACTTTTGTACAATGTTCTATGTTAACAACGAGGAAAAATTTAGTCAATGACTGTTTTAATATTTTTTTTCCGCAAACGATTAGTAATAAACTCTTAAACAATAACGAATAAATTGGATATAAACAGCTAATTCATATTTACTTTATTAGAGTATTCTACCCTGTTCGCGTTCGACCACACGATTGTAGCGCAATCATATTTTTTCTCCCTTGACGTTTCCTTTTCTTTATTTTCTTCTCCTATTGTAATTTTTCTCAGATTTAGAGCAAAATTTTATTTGGATAAAATTTAAATATGTTTGACCACTTCAATGTCATCTATAATTTTGTTTCTTAAATTCCTATTTTATTTTTGATTAACATAGAAAGTCTTTGAACGTTGTTATGACTAAAAAGATTATTTCGTAATAATATGAAAAGTTAACTCTTAATTTTTCTTCTTCTTTTGAATAGCCATCGTTTTAATTGCATTTATTGACTGAAAAAAATTCAACATAAAGTTCATTTTTAAAATAAAGACACTTTATGTATTTGTTAATTATTGTATCACAATTAATAAGTGGTTCCCAAATTATGTTCAACGGAAACTTAGGATTCCTTGGAAGAATTAAAAGGGTTCCGAGAGTTCGTGGTTTTACTTTTTAACCAGTAATAATTTTTGAAACCTTTTAATTATATTTAGAACTAATCAATAATTCATTATTCATTTTATATTTTAGCTACCTGTACGAAATTATTCAAAGTAAAATGCCAATGAAAAGTAAATGGCAATTTATTTTAAATAGCATTTTTCTAGTTGCATTATATTGAATAAATTATAAAAAGCTCAGTAAAATTTTTTTATTAGTATTTCCTATTGCCCTTTTCAAATCAAAATGAAATATTTGGATTCTTTATTAAAGAAATATGTTTCCATGATAACTATTTTCAACGTTAATAGCAGTTCCTTTTAATATTCATTTCAAAGAAATCTATAATTGGCACACCTTTTATACAATGTTGNCCAAAAAAAAAAAAAAAGCTTTCATAATAAGACTAGATTCAGTTCCTAGACTTTGAATTTACTGTCGAATATGAAAGCTAATTTAAGTTTAATACTGATAAAACGTTAAAAAAATTTTCACTATCCTAATTAAGTTTATAACCGTCGTTGAACAGCCGACTCAATTTTATAGGTTTACGATTACTAATGTTCAACTCCGTAGCCTTGTAATTTTTGAACCCAATCCAGGAAACAAGGGAGCTCCTGGATCGAATATTGGGAGAAATTTGCCTTCGTGGAGGACTTTTTGATGGAGCTAACCCGCATTTGCATTACATAGAGAGGAAGACCACGATAACTTCCCACGGTCAGTCTGACGACAAGGACACTCTAACCCATGATCCGTATACCACTGAGGATATTTCACGTCAGCACTGTGGTCGGTGCAAGTCGGATGCGGAATTCGAAACGACTGGGATCGACTCATTGAAAGGCGAACGCTCTATCCCCTGAGCCACCGCGGCTCACCCTAATTAAGTTAATATTTTCAAAATAAAGTAGTCCTTTATTGATTAGTTCGTCAACAATTGTCTTAATCTTGGCCAAAGAATACCAAGTTTTTTGTTCGCCAAGGTCTTAATATTCTTTGTTTGGAAAAATCTGGGTTTCACCGAAAGAAAATTGATCATTTAGAGTCCCATACCCAAAAATAATTGGAAACCGCTCATGTAGACAACATTATAAATATGCTTATCATAAAACCGTAACATAATTACTTAATATTATAGGATACTTCATAATAACGGAACGACGCTTATAATTTTAAGTTTTTAATTCAGAATAATAATTAAAATAAAATACGTTAAAATAGCAAATAATAAATTACTACTAGAAATATGCATAAGATATTTCCTAACATTTAAAATTTAAACTGTTTTCTTATTTAATCTTTTTTCAATTAATAAAAATCATTAATATAATCTGTAATGTTTTTATACCACAACCTTAAATTGAATGCAGAATAAAATCAATATTTAGAGATTTCCTCCATATCTGCCTAACACATTAGCATAGAATTCGAATATCGTTATATGGTTGCTAATGTTTCGAATTCATTAAAATTCGTTTTAATTTTTCACGCTTTCTTTTCCGCCAACGCATTTGAATCCGTAAGGCTAAGAAAAAGAGCCTTGGAATTAAATTTAATCAATTAATAGCCAATACATAGATTCCTTAACAGGCGAAATTTTTTTTAACGAATTCACTTTATTCTTGACGGAGGTTCTCTCTATAATCAACAGATGGCAGCACAATAAGATGCGTTTATAACTTCCTCTTGATGATACGAATGTATTGATTTACACTAATCCGAGCTGCTATGTCGTCAAAGGAAGACTACAGGACTTCCGGTTTGATTTGTTTGTTATTTTTGGGTACTGGGGTGAATACCAGAGATTCGAATTTTTGATTTCTTGGTGGACAGAGGCGCCCTGTAAGGCTTGGCCCTGCAGTCACACCCTCTGGGTCATTTTTCTAAGCTTATAAATATGTATGTACAGAAAAATGAATCCTTTTTTTTTAAGTGGTAAAAAATAAGTTTGAGGAAAACATTTTTAATGTATTGCAGAAATTTCGCCAAATGCCTTATAAACAATACAATTGGGTACTTGCAACTGAAGAAGAATTGAAATGATTGTGCCTGTCCATGTGATTTCAATCAGATTTAATTGGGTACTTGTACTTCGTAAAAATGGTCATGGATACACACACTTCTGACTTATGTCATCAGCGCCAGCTTATCATTTATAAGCAAAATGGCATGTTAAAGTTGAGCTAAGTTTCTCAAGTTAGACTGTTAATTAACGTGAAGTTAATTAAATACAGCACCAAATCGCGATTTGAATTTGTTGAAATATAATTTTTTCTCGCCTACGTCTTTTACTTAACTTAGATTTATTATTTGTTTATGTATTTTATAGTAACCGTGATATATTTTTGTTGTTTTGTGTACCTGGCAACTTTGATGCGTAATTCGTTTGTTTATGTTGCCTGTCTGTTATCTTTTTTCATGCCTATCTTGGTGTTAAGTAAGAAACATATTGTGAAAAAACTGAAACCTTTGTGAAAGAATCTAAGTGTAAAAATATATAATGTGTTACTTAAGAGAAATGATACTTAACGGGCTTGGCTTACTTGAAATATAATGGAAAGAACAGTTGCTACCGTAAATAAATGCCACGTTTAAATAACCAATCAAGATCCAGATACCTTCACTACGTCACTTGTAGGTATCCCATTGAGTGTCTTTAGTGACGTCACGCGTGAGTGTCAAACCTGATTTTCTTCTGAATTAAGGCTTCTATATTATCAGAGCTGACCTATCAACCAATATTGGAGCAAACAAGTTCGCAAGTTAACGTTATGTTAGTATTAGTTATGTTGCTCTTTGCTCCAAAAATAAATGATAAGTCGGCCTGTCTAATTCAGGGGCTCTATTCTAAATCCAAAAAAGTCCTAATTAACCTAAGATGACGTAACTTGCAGCCATCCAATTTAAAAAAGGATACTTTTAGCTAACAAATCAAACATTATTTCAAACATTACCTCGTTAGAGAACTAATTTAGCTAATAAATTGGGATTTTAAAACATGCTTGCGAAATGAATATAAATGTAGAACTTTTGAATCTATAAGCATAATGCTTTTTTTAAATCTTATTTACTCATCTTTTGAATTTAGCTATTTAAACTCAAATATTAAAGTTTCCGATTAACGAGAAAAGTTTCATATTAAAGTAGTTTTTATTCAAGAAATAATGCAACACATCTGCGGAATTAAACTAGGTGACGTATGCAAGGTAAAAATTCTAGTTTTTGAGTATGTGGCGTAACTACCACTACGATTATTAAGCGTCAATTCACTAGTATATAAGACTTGCTAACTTGATTCAATATCGAGGTACCTTTTGATAGATAAAGGTTGGCATCGTCTAATGGTCTTTCCCCACAAGTATTTATAGGTTAATAATTACTTCGAAGTATACAAAATAAATTTTATGGGTTTTCGGAGATTAAAATCTATCTGTGGAAAAAAATTCAGAGCAATGTGATAATGTAAATTCGGGTACCTTACTTGTTAGAAAGACGATAAATATTGCAGTTATTTATCGTTAAAAATATATTCATAACTTGTATTAAATTTATACTGATAGCAAACTAAGATGTCCGGATCTTTTCTGCTTATTAACCCTTTTTTTAAATTTATTTAAACGACTTAAAACTCCTCATGCACCACAAAGTATAGCATGAGGCTTACAGTTGTAAGTAGAAAACAAAAGGAGAAAAATTTAGAAATTTACATTAAAAACAAAATTCCGCAAGGCCGCAAAACTTTCAATACTTTTGACCAGTTCTGATAAGACAGGTGGCCAACAAATAGAACCTTATTAACCCTTTGACGCAGAATCTTTATTGAACATATTTTTTGTAATCATTTTGCGATAATTTAAGTCAAAATAAATGTGAAATATTATATTTAGCATTTTAATAATTCATGGTTATGAAATACAACATGAAACACCGGTACTTTTTTTTTTCTGCGTTAAAGGTAAAATGTTTCAAACTCGGCTCACTTCTTAGCAATAATTTTTCACATTTACATTTATTTGAAATTATTTAGATCTAACAGAAATAGTTATTAATCATTTAAATTTCTATAACTTACAAAAATCTTTATTGATAACTTTTCGAATTTGAATGAAAAATAATAATATTAGTACATATATAATTCCATCCTTCGAACATACTTTTTTAGCAACTATTAGACTTTTATTTTATAATTGAAACATAAAAAAATATTTTTTTATTTTTAACTAGAGTGTCAGACAAGAACAAATAAAAGGGACGCCGTTGCCCCACTTGCGTCAAAACGTTAAGAAACTATATGCAAATTTTTGTCCAATAAGAATGCGCTACCAGCAAAAAGAAACGCTTTTTTACCACTGTCATTTTATATAAGCATAGAAATACGTTATTTCTGTGTTATTCTATGACCACAACATCGAAAACGTTATTTCTTTTTGAATTTTGAATAAATTTGATATATTCACATTTCTCTTCACTTACATCTAGCATGTAAATTCCAAACTTTTTAGAATATCTCCAAATGTATCTGTTATGTATCTATGTAGGATATTTTTATGCAAAAAAAGTGAAAGTTGTCTTAGAATAAATACATTTAAAACAAGAGTTCACATTCTCAGAAGTAAAACTCTCTCTTTTGACTATTAACCCTCTGCTTGCTCATCCCGCGATTTCCGCGAGCATGTGTTCTTCTTCCTTTATTGATGAGCGCGTCCCGTTTAAGCAGTATTAGACGTTTAATTTACGTTTGGTCCACTAAATTGCCGTATTTGTAGGCGCGTAGTGTTACCGCGCTAACTTTACATTTTAACTTCACATTAACTTCACATTCACAAAAAAATATGCAATTTTTAAAACGAGTTCGGTCCAAAAATTGAGCAGTCAAGGGGTTAAGTAATTAAGCAAACCTTAAGCTATGTTATTTGTAAGCGTTTTATATATGTATAATATGCTAAACGTTATTTTTGATAATAATTTCGCTTACAGAACCATCCGATTTTGACAAAACGCAAACCCTCAAATATATGAAGTAAATGCTTTTTCTCTTAAGTGTGTTATCCCTGTGCATTCTGAGAGCTAGTTTTGTTTTGATTTTAAAAGTCGATTTACAAGAACAAGAATAATAAATTATTAACTAACCAGAAAGATCAATACATAGCTTTTTAAACAAGGAAATGGACGATGTTAAATTTAATTTCGGATTAATTTATCAGAACGAGAATAATAACCAATAAATGAACTGGAGTAAGCAATAAATAGCTTTATAAACAAGCAAATATAAGTTTTTTAATTTAATTAATTTTAGATTAATTTACCCGAACTAAAATAATCAATAAATAGCTTATCTAAGAAATATAAGGAGTTAAATTAAATTAATTTCGAAACAATTTACCAGAAATTGAATAATAAATAAATAGCATTCCAAATAGTGAAAAACAATATGTTAAAATTAATTCATATAGGTTTAATTTACTGTAACTACTTTTACTATCAACAACTTTTCGACAAAGAAATATGAGATGATAAATTTGATCAATTTCAGATCAATTTACCAAAATCAGAATAACCAATTCATCAATGAACAAGAATCTTTCTAAACATGGACATTTAAGATTTTGTCTTTAAACTATGTCGGATTAAATTGCCAAAATTGTGAAAAAGTCCCTAAATAGCTTTTTAAGCAAGAAAACGTTCTATTAAATTAATTTCGTATTAATTTACCTAAACCCGATTAATCAATAATCAATGAGCCAGAATAATCAATACATAGCTTTTCAAAAACAAGTAAATATAAGCTAAGTTAATTGATCCCATATAAAATAAGTTTAAGTGCATCCAAATTACTTATGCTAAATAAGTGAGAAACCTTATCTTTCCTTACTTTAATTGGGCAATGAAAATAAGCATTAATCTTAGAAACTTCAATATCCAACATTGTTCTCCTATTTTAAATATATTTCAACAAATTCGTCTGTGCATGAAATTCTATTCTTTGAATCAGTAGGAATTCATTTATCATCTCTAGGTGAGCATTTGTGAATGGTTGGATACAATACTTAAACTTCAACTACAATTGAAGTTGACAACAGAAATGGTTGAGATAATTAGTTCAAAGATTTAAACTTTTACACAAATAGTTCAGTTTTAGTTTCATTTATTTCAAAATTACCGATTGAAAATTAACACAATTTAGCTGTGCCGTGCATTCTTTAAAGTTTAATAAAGTTATAATATACTTTTTGAAGCCGATTTAGTTTTTAAAAGAGTAATACGCTGTTCAGATTTTTTATTCAGAAATTACTATGTTCAGATAAAATGATGACTAGGTTTAATGAAGTTAAAATGTACTTTTTGAAACCGATGTAGTTTTTAAAAGAGTAATACACGGTTCAGATGTTTTATTCAGAAATTACTATCTTCAGATAAAATGATGACTAGGTTTAATAAAGTTATAATATACTTTTTGAAACCGATGTAGTTTTTAAAAGAGTAATACACGGTTCAGATGTTTTATTCAGAAATTACTATCTTCAGATAAAATGATGACTAGGTTTAATAGAGTTATAATGTACTTTTTGAAGCCGATGTAGTTTTTAAAAGTGTAATACACGGTTCCAATTTTTTTTATTCAGAAATTACTATCTTCATATAAAATGATGACTAGGTTTAATAGAGTTATAATGTACTTTTTGAAGCTGATTTAGTTTTTAAAAGAGTAATACGCTGTTCAGATTTTTTATTCAGAAATTACTATGTTCAGATAAAATGATGACTAGGTTTAATAGAGTTATAATATACTTTTTTAAACCGATGTAGTTTTTAAAAGAGTAATACACGGTTCAGATGTAATATTCAGAAATTACTATGTTCAGATAAAATGATGACAAAGTTTAATAAAGTTATAATATACTTTTTGAAGCCGATTTAGTTTTTAAAAGTACGCTGTTCAGATTTTTTATTCAGAAATTACTATGTTCAGATAAAATGATGACTAGGTTTAATAGAGTTATAATATACTTTTTTAAACCGATGTAGTTTTTAAAAGAGTAATACTCGGTTCAGATGTTTTATCATAAATTACTATGCTCAGATAAAATAATGAATAGGTTTAATAAAGTTATAATGTACTTTAGAACCCGATGTAGTTTTTAAAAGTGTAAAACAAGGTTTCGATTTTTTTTATTCAGAAATTTACTCTAAATTTGTTTCTGGTACATTTTCCCGACAATCGGTTGCCCAACAGCTCTATTACTAGACTCTGTTTTTCAGATAGGTACGTTTACTTGACAGCTCAATTTACCGACAGATACGTTTTTCCACAAGGTACGTTTGTCACATAAATTCGTTTGCGCGACAATTCATTATTGTTCCACAATGCATTTGCTAACCTTTTAAGGCGACCTAGAATTAGGCGTAATTATTATAAGTCTATATTATAATTATTATAGGTCCCACAATGTGGTCCCATTTATAATTATAATAATTATAATTATAATAATTATAATTATAATAATTATAATTATAATAATTATAATTATAATAATTATAATTATAATAATTATAATTATAATAATTATAATTATAATAATTATAATTATAATAATTATAATTATAATAATTATAATTATAATAATTATAATTATAATAATTATAATTATAATAATTATAATTATAATAATTATAATTATAATAATTATAATTATAATAATTATAATTATAATAATTATAATTATAATAATTATAATTATAATAATTATAATTATAATAATTATAATTATAATAATTATAATTATAATAATTATAATTATAATAATTATAATTATAATAATTATAATTATAATAATTATAATTATAATAATTATAATTATAATAATTATAATTATAATAATTATAATTATAATAATTATAATTATAATAATTATAATTATAATAATTATAATTATAATAATTATAATTATAATAATTATAATTATAATAATTATAATTATAATAATTATAATTATAATAATTATAATTATAATAATTATAATTATAATAATTATAATTATAATAATTATAATTATAATAATTATAATTATAATAATTATAATTATAATAATTATAATTATAATAATTATAATTATAATAATTATAATTATAATAATTATAATTATAATAATTATAATTATAATAATTATAATTATAATAATTATAATTATAATAATTATAATTATAATAATTATAATTATAATAATTATAATTATAATAATTATAATTATAATAATTATAATTATAATAATTATAATTATAATAATTATAATTATAATAATTATAATTATAATAATTATAATTATAATAATTATAATTATAATAATTATAATTATAATAATTATAATTATAATAATTATAATTATAATAATTATAATTATAATAATTATAATTATAATAATTATAATTATGATAATTATAATTTTATAATTATAATAGTTATAATAATTATTACGGACACATCAGATGTTTATCTGATGTGCCTTATTATATTATAATTATTTTAAGTCTATAGTATAATTGTAATGTGATGTGTCTTATTATATTATGATTATTTTAAGTCTATAATGTAATTATAAATATAATTATTATAGTCGTATTAGTTAATATATCGTAACTATAATTCTGGGATGTCCCAAGTCCTTTATTATGCAGAGGGAAAGAGTTACAGCATAAACAGTCACCACATATACAATCATTAAATAAACAGTTATTAAACATCCTAACCATAAGCAGCCCGGACTTATTTAAACAGTTGCCAACAAAAAGGCTTATACTCGTTTATTTTTTTATTTCAGTCTTGTCTTGAAAACGTACTTTTCAAAAAATAAAATTGTCGCACAAATTTATCTTTCGGCAAAACGGAATGACCGGATTTGGTAGATTCAAAAAGTTCAGTTCTAAATTTTGCTTAAATTTTAGCATTCTTCATCAAAAATTTTAGAAATGAATGCGCATGAAATGATTAATTTACGAAATGTTTTTAAAACATTTTGCCTGATTGCTTGCATCTAACGAATAGTTCAAAATAATTATCCTGACAGTAATAAAAAAAGGCGTAATATGACTGAAGGTAAACTAAACCTATATATGTTTGATATATATAAAGAGCTTAGGAAAATGCAATAAGCCTAATTGTCAATTTTTTTAAGGAAAGCTATTTTGCTTTTTTCCCCGTTTTTACCCGTTATTTCCATATTGACAATAAAATATTGGGAGTACAAATTAGTTCGGTTCGTTTTTAAAAGATGGCTCTGCTGTTATGAATGTTTCATAGTGACAGCTGGTTTCGGTGGTTTCAGAGAGGTTAGGTGATGGTTTCAGTTTATATCGCTTTGAGTTTCATACAAAAACCCTGTTTTTTATTTTGTTGAATATGTCAAATTTTGTGGTAACTAAGCAGCATTTGCAGGAGGTTTTATGTTTCTGCTTTAATTGGAAGAAAAGTGCAGCTGAAGCGCATCGAATGCTTGTAGAAGTTTATGGTGACAATGCTCCAACTGATAAATCATGTAGGTAATGGTTTCGACGTTTCAAGAATGGTGAATGGTGAATAAAGAATGGTGAATAGTGTTGTATACTATAAGCTGCTACAACCTGGTGATTCCAATGCGGGCGATCGGTATAGGCTACAATTGATTCGTTTGAGCCTTGCATTACGAGGATAACGGCCGGAATGCGAGCAAAGACATGACAAAGTTATTCTTCTGCATAATAACGGTCGGCTTGATGTCGCAAAAGTCGTGAAAAATTATTTGGAAACTCTCAAGTGGTATATTTTACCTCACCCGCTGTATTCGCTGGGCATTGCTCCTTCTGATTACTGGTTGATCCGACGGATGCAGCATGATTTGGCAGGTCACCAGTTCACTTCTTTCGCAGGAATCGAAAATAGGCTCCTAACTTAGATCGCCTCAAAAGACGAGACATTTTTCGAGATGGAATTCGAAAATTGCCTGAGAGGTGGGAAAAAGTAGTAGTCAGCGATGGACAATACTTTGATCAATCTGTTCATTCATTTTGTTCTGAAATAAATGCATTTTTGACCCAAAAAAACGGACCGAACTAATTTATTCTCCCAATACTATAAAGTGGAAATTCAGCAAACTTATAAAATTCCTATCTGGGAAGAATAATAAGGAATAATTTAACTTAAAAATATCACCTTTCAAAAAAGTGGGATTTAAAGCAAAATTTAAAAGTTAATGCTTAATTATATGTGAAAATTATTAATTATCGTAGAAAAAGTATTCCTATATATCATCAAAAGATTATTATCGTTAAATCGTAACATGCATTTTCATTGTGCAAAAATATCACATGATTTGATCTTAAATATAAAAAGCAGATCTAGATGCGTTCTGGGGTCCCATGTGATTTATGAAAGTTATAATTTATAACAGTATTTACCTGTAAACTATTTATTTATCACGCATGTTTATCGGAATTTACCTGTAAAATTTATAAAGCCATCCTTATGTAATAGTATTCTCTTATTTTTACAGATTAAATTTTGTATTCAAATTAAAAGCTTTTGTAATTATTTGGAGTTAAAAGTGTTAAAAATTAATAGTTTTTTTTTCCTTTTAAAATATTATAGAGTATAATCATCTTTTATTGTGTAATATTTTATTACGCAAATACTTAGTTACAATTTTATAATAATAAAACAGTGAATATATTTTTTCGTTTTGTTTTTACATTATATTAATACGTCTATTAAACGGACACACAATTGAAATAATTATTATAAAAAAAATATTTAAAAATTGCTAAGACATCTGAGTAATTGTTTTTTTACACTATCGTTAAATAATCAATGAGGTGAAAAGCATTAAATGAGTTTTAACAGTAACTAAAAGTTAAATAAAAATAGTTAGCAGAGTTTACCGTACTCCCTTAGCCACCAAACCCCCCGGACTTGAATATCTGTGGTATATCTGGTAGTCCGCTCAAGGGATCATTAACTACATAACCTAGCTCAGCGTAACCACGGCACTAGTGGACTTGACTCATGACCCCAGCAAACACCTTCAAGAACCTAATACCCTCTTTCCCTGCATGTCTCGCAGCGGTCCGCTCTGCGAAAGACGGTTATTTGAACTTTTGACAGGTGGTCACACTAATACAAGTAAGTCTTATATATATTATAAATAAGTATGTTAAAAAAATTTTAACGCTGAGGAAAATAAAAAAGCCACTCGAGGCAAGGACATCATTTTAAACGGTATGTACCACGTTGCCGTAAATTATTATTTGGATGACAATTAAATGACCATTATCCTAGATGCAATTATCAAAATCAATAAACATTTCAATAAACATTGCAAATTTTTAAGAATCTAGATAATGCAGAGTTGGAGTGATTTTTTAAAAATTAAAAAAATAAAACCACTCATGATCTTCAATCTCTCAAAACTATTGATTTTCTCTATTTTGAAAAATTGTGCCATTTTCTGAATTAATATATAGAGAGCACCATCGCAGGATCGGGACAAAGTGATTCAAACTCACAGAAAATATAAAAATAGCACATTATTCTTAAAACTACGTTATTTCATGTGGCGACAAAATCTTCGAAAACCAACGTAACTTCGAAAATTATCCAACTGAATCGAGTAAGACAGGTGCGTCGAAACTAGAAATTTTTTAAAACGTAGTAAAGTTAAAATTTTGCTTTAATTTCTAAATAGACGAATCAAATAATCCTCTGCAAGCGTTTTAGCTTGTAAAAGCATGACACGTTGCTTGATACAGCGAAAATAAATTTAACGCTAAGTGAAGGACAGTACAAGGAAATTTCGAGAGAAACTTCGCCAAGTGTGGTCATTGACCTCGCTATTATTCTTTTTCTCAAAAATAATCTGGAATATTTCGAATCTGCTTGTCATAAAGCATTTTGAAAATAAGAGCTTTTTGTCTTTCCTACTTGCACATGATAATATGCATATTGATAAAAATAACGAAATTACACCGCAGGAAATATTTATGTCTGCGCCATTGTATGGCGCAGTATTTAGTGTTCGGATTGAAAACTCGTTAAGTTAAATCTCCTTGTCGTATTAAAAATTTCAATTCTTTTTTTAAGAAAATGTGCATTTATTCAAGAAAATATTTGTTATTCTAAAACTCTTTTCTACAAAGGGAAAATAATTTTATGCCCTCCGCTTGTCGAGAGTCAAATTCGTTGCCATTCCCGAGAAAGTAATATTTTGCGGTTTCTCAATTTCAAATGAAACCGGCGAAATGCTCTAAATCCTCTTTTCTTATCGTATCATATTTTACTCTCTCCCGACAGCGCTGATATCAACACAACTTGTGTAAATGTTTTTCCATCTTTTTTTTTCTCCCTCTCGAAGGAACAAAAGAACGAGAGCAGACGATGCAAAAGAAAACGAAGCAACGAATTTTCTTCGTTGCCAGATTTATGAATGTCGCGCGGCAAATATTCATAGCCTTTATTCTTCTTCGGGAAGAAAGACAGGAAAAAAAACATTCCAATTGTATGTTCTATTTCTTCAAAAAGAAAGCTTTTGTGAGATTTATTGTAGTTGGTTTGAATCTTTTATTCGAAGAAATTGATACTGAGCTACGGCAGATGACTGTGCAGATGGAATGTCATGGGAAATCGTCTGGGATTCTCTGTCATGCCCTTACAATAAGTTTTTCCAGGTCATTTATTTATTTTCATGGCCGTGTTCTTGTAATGAATGTAGTGTATGTTTCTTAACTACAACACTATAAAAATGCCAGACACACAAACTCTTAAAACTTATAATTTTTTCGAATTATTTAAAAGAAAATCTTGTTAATTTTGAGTTTAAATGATGAAATATCATTTTTCTATCTAAATATAGTGAATATAGTGTATGTTTTAAAGTACAACAAAAAAATTCCCGCGACACAAACTCTTAAAACTTATAATTTTTTTAAATTATTTAAGAAAAATTCTTGTTAATTTTGAATTTAAATGATGAAATATCATTTTTCTACTTTACTTTTTACTTTTTTCCCACCGAAAAAGACTTAAAGTAATGCTAAAAATTTAGCTGTTTTTCAGTCTTCAATAATAATTTTGTATAATTTTTTTTTTAAAAATTCAAAGTAATACGTCAAAAAATCTTAAAATAAAAAAAGGGAATAAGGTGCTTTAATAAAGAATGCCCAGTTTATATTGAAAGAGAGGGTTCTTGAAATTGTAAATGTATGTGATAATAGGGGATGATTGGTAAAAAAGAAGTATTAAAGACATTTTTACTAAATTAAAATATTTTAATTTACTTAAATATTTCAAAATATTTAAGTAAATTAAATATTTTTGCATAAGTTTTTATGTTCCTTTCATATTTTTGCCAAAATTATTACGTGCCTAACCATTATATTTTTGACTCATAAAGTTTGTGAAACACGAAGTTAAAGTTTAAAAATAAAGTTTTAAATATGATCTACAACAAGTCTATCGTTTCAGGACTGCTAGTATATATATTTGTGAAATTGATTCATGATTCATGACAACATTATTCATGACAAGGCTAAGGCGAAAACCAGAGTGTTACATTTTGTAATAAAAGAGAGTATGAGTGAAATTATTTAAAAAAATGTAAAATCACTTGAAGACTGCCCATAAATATATTGTAAATATTTTACAAATTTGTTTTAAGAATGATGAAAAAAAATAATTTCTATCTCTAACTCAAAAAGAAAAAATTAATAAAGAAAAAAATAAGCAATTTTTAACTAAAAACAGTGCACATTTAAAGTCAAATATTAATATTTAAGTGAAAAAAATAAAGTGCTTTCTAACTTTAACAAATCATTATTACGGTCATTGAAATGCGATAAAAGTATCGAAATCAGTAAATAATCAGTAATAAGTAATATCAGTAGTAGTCATAGTAATAGTACTAATAGTAAACAGTAGTAAGGATGAAAATAAGACTGTTCTCAAATATAGGCAAAGGCAATGTGATTCGACAAGTGAACAGGTTTTTGTAAATACTATGAGTCATTATTTTTAAGATTCAAGCAGGGCTGGATACTTGAAATGTTTGGTTTAGTTGTAATTTTCATGATATCTTCTTTCTTTTAAATTATTAAACGCGTATTATTATTGTGCAAAAAAATATTTTAAGTTGTGGAAGCTTAAAATTCTAAATCCTCTAGGATTTTGAAAGATGCCCATCAATTGACATACGGCAACACTTTTTGGTAATGAGTGAAACACGGCGCTGACCATTATAGTTTTGGCGAAGGCAGTTAATGACCTTAAAAGTTTTGTGCAAAATTTCAATTTCTTGCTACTTTAAGGTTAATTTTAAGGTCACAGCAATTGTACAATATTGTAATGTAAATGTACATAATTGTTTCAGGTTCTATTCATTAATATGCATTCACAAAAATGCAAACCCTTTGTGGTTCGCTATTGGCTCGTCTAGGAATATTTTGTCGGTCAAAGCCTAAAAAATAGCCTTTTTTTCGAAGATTTTTGAATAACTTTTATCCTTTGATACAAAAATCAACTGTAAGTAGTTATCTTTTAATCATTAGTGAGGAAGTAGTAGAAATCAAAATAATGGTCTCTGCCATTATTAACTCATTTTGCAAAAAATACTGCCGTACGTAGAGGAGAGTCGGGTAGCACCGCCCAGTTACAAGAATTATGTTTTTTTTACTGTTTTTTCAGGTGTAAATGAAAATGACCAATATATTAACAATAGATAAATCTCATTTATCATTTTTATCACAGAATTATTTTATTTATTACATATTTATATACTTTTAGTGAATTCTATCATTTAATAACAATCATTCAATAACAACAATATTTGCTGTTAAAAATGCATGTAACATTCAAATTTGAAGCAATAAAATAATAATCTTTGCAACCGTACATTTATCGATGAAATAAAATTGGGCGGTGATATCCGACATTCATGTGAGCGGGGGCTACCCGAAATCCAATTTTTTTGTAAATTTGTAATTACTCGAGCAATTTTTCACATATAAACTTCTTTCTTTGCGCAAATTAAACTTAAGACTACATACTTTAATGCTGTATGTATAGCAAAAATTATTTTTTTAGTATTAAAATGAAGTTTAATCGGAACATTCAACCAATTTTTCTTAATTTCATGATTACTGTATTCAACATCTTTTCAAAACTATTGTTTACCATGTTACCAGCTGCTTAAATACTTGAAACTTTGAAAATAATCTTTTTTTAATATAACAATTAATGTCCGATGGCCCATTGACTTGAAAAAATATTCCATACATATGAAATTGACGGTGGTCGGGGATATTTGACTCTCCCCTAACTATATGCATTTTACTTAAAATGCCAGAGAATCTTCAGGTTTGACCACCCAAATCCTTGAGGAAAAAAATATCAAAAATAAAGATACACGTTTCCAATAGTTTTACATAGCCTGAAAATATTATCAAAATCAAAAATGTCAATTATTCAACCTTGCCAGATTTTTTTTGTGAGTAAACTGACCCTTAGTTCTTCCACTACTTACCAGATTTCAAAATTGCTGGTCAGTACTTAAAAACATTTTTGTTTTTTCTCAATAAATGTAAGATTTTGACCTCTACCGTTCATTGCTTTTTCCTTGCATTAATTTTGTAACCTTGAAACCATTGTTTTACTATAAACATCATTATTTTTAATGTAATTGAACCGTGCAGATTCAATGGTTCGAGCTTCAGTAACTGAACTGTCGTTTTGAAGAACATGAGTTCAATCCCTGGTGGCGGTCAGGAGCCCACCCAGTTTCAGATCAATGAATAGAAGTAAAGGCAAGCCGATGCACGGTGCTCGCCATCATATCGATCATCTAGTTCCGGAGTCTTAGTTTCTATCACTCTCTGGTCTACAACGGGCTGTTGCGGGAATGCTTTGATTTTTTATAATGAATGCGAAATTTTGAAAAAAAAAATTGCGTATAAATACAGAAAATCTATCATTAAATTTTAAAAGTGTTATAATTTCTATACATTTTTCACGATTTCAATGGTCTACGTTGATCTGTAAAAAGGAAATTGAGTCTATCGAGCAACTTTTGACAGCAGTCTTTATTTAGTAATAGTTTTTATGGATAGTGCTTTCCTATTGTAAACGCCATTATGATATAACTAGAGAAAAAGAAAGAGAATAATGAAACTACGAAGATTTTAGTATATTCAGCAACTTTTGACAGCAGTCTTTATTTAGTAATAGTTTTTATGGATAGTGCTTTCCTATTGTAAACGCCATTATGATATAACGAGAGAAAAAGAAAGAGAATAATGAAACTGTACGAAGACTTGAGTATATTGAGCAACTTTTAACCGCAGTCTTCATTTTTTAATAGTTTTTATGGATAGTGCTTTCCTATTGTAAACGCCATTATGATATAACGAGAGAAAAAGAAGGAGAATAATGAAACTGCACGAAGATTGAGTCAATTGAGCAACTTTTAACCGCAATCGTTATTTATTAACCTCTTAATGATCGGTTAATTTTCAAGAAAACGGTCATAACGGTGCCTTTTTTTATCCCTGAAAATTATATAAAAATATGTGTATGAGCAATATATATATTCATTTTTAATTTTTATTTGTTTTTGCTTGAAACTTTAAAAAATTAAATTTTTAGGAAAAGTCAACATTCAGGGTTACTATGACTTAATGTTGGTTTTCCAGCAAGCAAGGAAAATCTCAAAAATGTTTTTTTTTTATTTAAAAAAAAATTCTTATTAAACTTACGTATAATATAAATAAAGATTAGTAATTTTTTCTTGTGTGATAAATTTCAAAGCAAGAGATACAGAGGCCAATGTCAC
Source organism: Parasteatoda tepidariorum (assembly GCF_043381705.1). Taxonomy (NCBI): domain Eukaryota; kingdom Metazoa; phylum Arthropoda; class Arachnida; order Araneae; family Theridiidae; genus Parasteatoda; species Parasteatoda tepidariorum. Next base: position 17,870,965 of record NC_092211.1, read on the forward strand.
AATCTGGACAGCAGTACCGAGTTTCCATCCTACATCTCTTATTGTTTTCATCTCTTCCACAATTGACTTTAAAATATCCTGGTGCTGCCATCTGGTGTGTAAAATGAGAAATAAAATGTTTTCCGGGCAAAAGAAATGAATTAGTTTCATTCCTATTGGCGCGTTACTACCGAACACTCCAGTCCATCAATATCACGGGAGCGAGAAATAGAGGGCGAAACCTCACCCCGTCATTTTCACGGGAACAAGAAGGAAGGGGTTAGTAGTTTTTATGAATAGTGCTTTACTATTGTAATTTATTGATATTCCTATTGTAATTTATTGATATTCCTATTGTAATTTTCCTATTGTAATATATTGTTATTTATTAATATATTTTTAAGGATAGTTCCTTAGTATTGTAAACGACAGTATGATATAACGCGTGAATAAATGAATGATAAAACGAGGGGTAAAAAAGGAATAAAAATGTACAAATTATCTAATCACAACTATTCACAACTATGTACTTTTGTTTGTAACAGTTCACAACTATGTACTTTTTCACTGATAAATAAATAAATCTATCAAAAGTAACGCACACAACGCTTATTTAGAATGAAAAGATATCACTTCAAAACTATCTAAATGTTTTAATGAGAATAAATTTAATAGCAATTTTTTTTAATCAGTCCTATAAATGATATCTCAACTCGAAAAGATGTATTAAAAAAAGGCAGCTTCGTATTTCTTTTCTCTTAAGAAACTGATATTTTGTTGCCCATTTTATTTTTCCATATTTTATTTATTGAAAATTGATTTATACCTGGAAGGGGTCATTTACAAAAATAGGAATTTCATCTCTCCTTAAACGCAGATTGATGATGCGGAAGATGAATCGGATGGCCATCGGTCATCCATCATCATTTTTTTCCTATTCCATTCTATTGTTGTCTCCGATATCCATAGAACTTTATAAGGCAGTACTTGAAAGGTAGTATTCATATATTTCTGTATTCGAAATGATGCTAGGTTTGTATTGTTATTTTTTCCCTGCTATTATTTTGTTTCTCTTCGAATTCAACATAAACTCAGTTGCAAAATTCAACACTCTGACATTTAGCTTTAATAAAAAATATTATTATGCTGTTTCAGAGAGAAAAGAAATAGATCTGCACAGTTCCAGTTGTAAGAATACAAAACAACAAGCTTGCAACTCTAGTCTGTCAATTCTAAATTGTTTTCCCATAGGAGTGAACTTTTCCATATCGTTTGCAGGTGGAGGAAGGTGAGGGGAAGCATGTCGACATTTTTTTTCTGAAACATATACAGCAGCAAATCGAAAAATAATTGAAATCGAAAAATAAAATATTACCTTTCTAACAACGAAAGGCATTTAAAAGCATTTCTACGTGTCACGATTGGCATTTTTTATATTAATTTTTATTTTATGTTATTATATTCACTTATATTTCTTTTTTTACTCCGGGGTGACTCCCTTAAATTACCCTCACTAGGACCCTTAAATTTTTTTTAAACATCAGTATACGAAATACGGGATAATACATGGTAATAGAACAACGGGCAATGATACTTTAACTTACGAAAAAAAACATTCTAATGAATGTCGATCAAATGTATACCGGGTAATGAGATTTTACCTTAAAAATGCATCAGTAGTAGAATACGCTGCATTTCTTATCTTTCTAAAACTGCAAATGAAAGAAAACAATCAACTCTCCATGGGAAGGAAGCTTAGATTTAAAGGACTTGCGCTGCAAGCTTCTGATGCAAACTTGCGGGTCAAGTTAGTTAAGCTGCAAGCATTTGGAAAATATAATGGTTGTTGAAAGGTTGCCATTTTAACTCTTAAATGGTTTCTCCGATTTTTTTTTTACTGAGAAAAAAATAAAAAATGAAATGTTACGGATTGAGTGATTTAAAGTCAAGCAAAATTGTTAAATGTTACAGGGAAAACAAAATCATCAAAATTAATGAATTATATATCGTTGAATCTTACTATTAGTCATTTAGGTAAGTTTAAAAACGTTAAAAATGAATTAGATTTGAAATTTGTTTTATTTTCAAAAAACTGAGACTTTTCTTTAGTTACACTTGGCGTCATTTGCATACTCATTATCGAGACGCTGGCTAAAAAGAAGAAAGCAGTTCCGTTAGTCTGTTACGAACGCACTGTATACTTGCAATATACTTAAATTATTAGTTATGAAAATAGCTTAAGTTTTTAAGACTCAGACAACGAAGGAATGTTAAGAACAACCATATGAAAAAAAGAGAAAACGAAACGTTTAATGATATATTTTACGAGTTTTACAAATGCAAATATTTTCAGATTTTTAAGTTTCTGACTTTGTTTATGCTGTGCCGAGGGTGAAGATAATAATATTACTGTTAAAGGGGCTGGAAGCTAAACATTTTTTTTAATCCGTTGTAGAAAACAAATTTCTAAAAACACTTTTATAATTTTCATTTATTTGTATATATTTTTTACAGTTATGATTTTTAAAGGAATGCCAGCTGAAGTATTGAACTGATCGTTAAAGTAAAGCGTCACTGACAGCAGGCAGTGTACGGGTGTATGACCAATTTGATTAGCATGTAAAGAGACCGAGAGAGTGTGGTATTGGCTCAAGTTAAACTTTTCTACCGTAAAGTGTTAGACCTTATGCGCAGGTCGTTGGGCCACCAAAGAAGCTGAGCCATCTGCTCCACAAAGGATTGAAATTGTGCTTCCCAGACCATCGCCAATAGCTTTTTGTGCACCTCTAGTGTGCGGTGTAAATAAACTGCTACTAAAATGGATAATAATAACATGCATGTGTAATGTGAATACGAAATAGCGGAATCCAGAATCTTCAATATATACCATAATGCTCAAGTTGAAGTCTACGTAAAATGTTATTGATCACATGTAGGTGAAATGTGAATACGAAATATAACGGAATTCAGAATCTTCAATATATACCGTAATGTCCAAGTTGAAGTCCACGTATAATGACCTTGATCAAATGTAGGTGGAATGTGAATACGAAATAACGGAATTCAGAATCTTCAATATATACCATAATGTTTAAGTTGAAATCTATGTAAAATAACTTTGATCACAAGTAGGTGGAATGTAAATATGAAATAACGGAATCCAGAAACTTCAGTATATACCATAATGCTCAAGTTGAAGTCTCTGTAAAATTACCTTGATCACATGTAGGTGGAATGCAAATATGAAATAATGGAATTAAGAATCTTCAATATATACCATAATGTCCAAGTTGAAGTCTACGTAAAATGATATTGATCACACGTAGGTGAAATGTGAATACGAAATAACGGAATCCGAATCTTCAATATATACCATGGTATAAAATAGCGGAATCCAGAATCTTCAATATATACTGTAATGTTCAAGTTGAAGTCTACGTAAAATGACCTTTAAAGTTAAGCCTACTAATACACATCGTCAATCTTAGCTATTCTAACCTAGAAAAAAGTCATGGGACCATACATTAATCCTTGGTTGCGCTTTAAATGGATCGAGAATTTTATCATCTCCATAAAATAACGAATGTACTATAATTAGAGTTTTAATATTGCTGATTTTTCTGTTAAATATCGTGTTCTGATGAGTTGGATCTGTCTCGATTCTTTTCGGATGGCAGAGATGTTTTAGTGGATTTCAGATAATTTATCACAGTTTAAACACAGTTTCCTGGTAACCTTGCTTCAGATGTTTGTACGGTTGCCAGAGTTGGCGCCGCATCGCTGCTCGCGTATTTTTTTTATTACGCGGGCGGTGACAAGGCGCCAAGCCTGACGAACTGCTCACTTGATCTTAGACAGATGATGATCCTGGTTCTCCAAAGCAGTCTCACTTCATCAAGTTTATCCAAGATTGTTTTAATTTTTTTAATAAATATTTTCAAACATTTACTCTTTTTTTGAAATATTGATTGTGACTAACTATTTCTTTAAAGGCATCAATCAATAGTAAGTAAAATATTAATAAATGAAACTGCGGATATAAAGGTAAATGAAAAGGCATCAAAGTCGTTGGTACAGATAGGGTAGCTGGTAACGTTTAAATCACTGATAAAGTTCTTGGAAAAGTTAGCAAGCATATTTCATAGAAAGATTCAAATTACTACAGACACTGTAATAGTCACCGCCTAATTAACCAGCTTGCCTCCAACAAGCTTTTTTTATAGCTAGTATGTTGTTCTTGTTCCCAATGCCACTTGCCAATACCAGCAAGCCTGCTTGGTGAAACCTAATTAATTTAAAGCAGAGGATGCGTTTCTTGTTTTCAGTTGCGCCATCTATGGCCAAGATTAAGACTTCAGCCACACACACGTCACATCCTGTTTATAGAGTGAACCCATTCATACCTACATTCCTTCATCCACAGATCGTAATTTTGACCTGAACCAGAGAACGATCAATCTCCAATTCAGTACCCCCGGAAGTATGATTTGTGATTGATACATTGTGACCCAATAGATTTAACTTGCACCAGTCACCATTTATTACACGGGAAGTCTTCGGCCTGCAGGATCGAACTTACAGTTTAAAAGAGCATTTGACATAAAGAGGATTCACATAAAAAATAATAATAAAAATTATTAACGACATGAATCATTCTCAAAGATCACTCAACATAAGTAAAAGATGATAATTCAAGAAATCAAGACACATCTTAAGTTACATGCAAAAACGGGAAATGTTATTTTCTTATAATTATTTCGTACTATCGGTCGAGGGATTTTTTAGGTAACGTTAATCATAGAAAAAAAAACTTACAATTTTAACTCTAGTATTCCATAATCTAAATTTAGAACTAAAAGGCCGGATGTGAATTATGAATTGTGAGGATGCGTTTTCACAAACTTGAGCACTAAGGAATTGTTAGGTCAACTCAATGGATGGGACACACATCAACTGGTTTCAGGGGACAATCTCGATCCAACATAAACATTCCACTAGCGATGAGGTACATGTAGTTGACGATGGGATGAGGAATCCTTCCTTTCCTTCTACGCTTTTTTCACCGCCGATAAGCAATTTTTCCCTCGGTGGGTGATGGGATGCATAAGTAAACTGCGTAAGTTTCCTCCGCAAGCAACTATCCTGTTTGGCTTGAAATAACAGGGCTACATTCCTGCTATCATTGGTAACAATTAGCTTAAATAAGTCAGTCGTGAGCCAATTATTCCTTCATTAGTTTTATTTACGGGCAGGCTGGTGGCTATAACATTTCACATCCACTCTCCACAAGGGAGGGGCTGGACAAAACTCCGAATGGTTCCGGCAGATCTTACAATGAATACATGATACAGCAAGAGTAATGCGAAAACAATCGTTCCCGCATTAAATACTAACAGAGAATGATGTAAACAGGCTCAAGTTGTACATACCTTGTAACTCTACGCATAATCGATAATCATTTAATGCTTTCTAATATGAAAGTGAAAGAGGGACAAGATTCCAAAAATAACTCCTCCTTTGAAATATAAATCCAATTATAATTCAATGGTATGTTTTCATCCTTGAAGTCCCAAAATAGAATTTCTCCACCTATTCTTCACCAAAGACATTTTATGAAAACGAAAAAGTTTTAATGGTTTTATTAATACAAAAAAGTATTTATAATTTTTGTATTACATACATATAAAATTAGATTTATACGTAGCCTTATGAAAGTTTTGGAATTACGCTTCAAAAAGTTATTCGAACTTCAAAAAGTTCTTCTCTCTCGTAAAATCTTCAGTGATTACAATATATTCCTAGTGAGTATCTTCAAATTCCCTCTTAAGCTTTTAAAAAAGAATGTAAATCCTAATCTTTAAAATTTCTGAAATGTAATATTTGAACACCCAAATAAGATTTAAGATGGAAATTCAGCTTATCGTCTGAGAAGAAAAAATATATATTCCGGATGATAGCTTTCGTACAGAGTTCTTCAGTGATCCTTCGATTTAGTTAACATCGAAGAAAATATTCTTAAAAGTTGAATATTTTCATATCCAAATATTTCAAAAAGGAGCGTGGAAAAAAATGATTTTTAAAGTCCATAAAAATTTTCTGATGCAGCTAGTGCATTTTTAAAATGGATGCATTGCCTATGTTTGTAGAGTTGGAATGTCGTACTAAAAGTACTTTTTAAAGTACTTTTAAGAGAAGGGGAACAGTACTCAAGCTGTATAAGATATGAACAATATTTTATTCAAGAAATTCTAGAATAGAAAATAAATAGTAAATATATAAAAATAAAGATAATGGTCACATCATATATTCTAATTTTAAAAGTTTTATGTTTTTATTGTTGATATATTCAATCTGTTTTAAACATTTACACCCATTAAAAATTTGGTTGCCAACTTAAAATGCAATTTAATTCGTTTATAATCGTTTACTATATGTTAAAAAAAATTTTATTAAAACTTTCAATGCTTATTCTTCAACAAAAAAATCAGATTAATGCATGTAATAGGTAATTTATTTTGCTCCATGTATCATAAAGTAAGTATGTTCAAAATGTAGAGAAAACATGGAAAAAAATACAGAACAATGAAAAAAGGGGGGAAAAGAAAAATAATATTAAAGATAGAAGTAAGAAGAAACCGGAAAAAAATTAAAGGAAATAAAAAATTTAAAAAAATTCCGAAAAAACAGGGGGGGGAATGAAAAAAATCTGGAAAATAAAACATAAAATCTTTTCATCAACTCACACGATTATATCCGCAAAAAAGAGCGCTCTCTAATATTGTGTCAATACAGCCAAAGAAATATCAAAATATATATACATTCTTTTTGATAAAGAATAATAGTTTAAAGAAATAATTAATGTAAGCATCTACTCTACGGTGAAAAAAATCTATTCTAAATTTATTAGAATTGAGTTCAGAAACGTTAAATTCCGATTATTAGATCAAACGTTATTCCCGGTGGTCCTTTTTTTTGCGTACTGTGCATGCGCGTAAAATGTAAGAAAATTCTGAGAACAAAAAACAAATAATTCGAAAATTAATTTTATTTTTTAAAATATATAATTTAGAAAAAAAAGGTAAAATATTCAGTGAAAAGCAAAAATTTATTTTAGTTTCGACCATCAGCATACGAAAAAAGTACTATAACTTCATTTCTAAAAATCAGAGGTCAAACTTCTCAAGTGTTTAGGAAAGCTAATGAACTAATGTTCAAATGTGGACAAAAATAAATAAGAAATTCTGGTCGAGATTGCCGATTTTTATCCCGCCGTAAGCTTTAATCCATAAAAATAACAAGTGTATAAAAATTTGTTTTACTTCCAATTCCTAAAAGTTGCCAAAAATACATATAAAAATATAATTTGTTTCCATTTATCCACGTTTAGTCTACTTTTGCAATGTAACAAAATATTATTCTTGTCAAAAACATACTTTACGGATCAAAAGCCCATTACTCTATAAGTATTGCACAAGTCAGCAAAAACACGATTTCTTTGGATTTATAAGATATCGAAGCTTGATGTAAGGATTATTAGCTCTAAGTGACTCTAGTTTGATCTGTTAGAGCCTGATGTTATCATTTAAGGACATATAATCCATCCAAAAAGTAAGTAACCATTAATAACTTAATTTATTATTAAATTTTACCAAGGTGTCCTGCCACTGCGGAATTCAGGGGCTTTAGGTTTTCCCCAAAACCTTTAAAATTGCTACAATCAGCTCTTTTAACAACAAATTGTTACAGCTAAATTTTAAAAAAATATTCAAATTTAAGGTTCTATTTTTTTTTCACTGACTAAGTTTTCCAAACTTCGGACTCTACTGGAAAAAATTTAAATTTTGCTCAATTATCGTTTAACTTTCATCTATAATTTTTTAAAGCCCTATTTAATTTTTGTTTGCTGAGAGAGATTGAATATAATTGCGAGAAGTTAAAACCGAAAAACTATTTACGATTTTGTCCTCATTATTATAATTATATAAGTAGACTGAGCACGTTTTGATTAATGTGCTTAAGTGCTGATTTAAATATGTTTACCACGAAATGCTGAGTAATGAGGTTTTATCGCTATGTTACTTTATGACAAAGAGGCAGTTTTTGATAATCAAAATCAAAACCATTATTATGGAAAAAATATACTAAGAAAAGGTGATAAAAAAATATTGCTTGTTAAATATTTTTAAATTCGTGATAAAGAATTACAGGTAAACAATACACTGCAAAAAGAATCCGTTTTTTCTTCAGATTTTCTCTGTTTTCATTTCTAATCATTAAAGGTTTAAGATCGCCAGTTTAAATTCTAATTTAGCTACGCTGTTTTGCCAACTACACGATAGCTCTACATTTTTTTTTCAAATAATTTTACGATTATATTCTATACTTGCTTTAATTTTTCAGAAATTATTTAATCGTTTCGAACATCGACTTTATATTGTCAAATTAATACTCTACTTGATTAGTATATCGCTTTAGATATAAATTTTTCACCAGACATTTTCATACAGGTGAGCCTCTATACTTTTAAATGCTTTTATACTTAAATATTATTTTAATTGAACAAGACTTGAGATAAAAACAATTTAAGATTTTTCTTCATAAGGAGATACGAGGAGCCACGATGGCTTAGGGAATTGAGCCTTCCAATGAGGTGAACCGGGCTCGAATCCCAGCGATATTTGGTCGATGCGAAATCCGCATCCAGCTTCTACCGACCACAATGCTGACGTAAAATATCCTCAGTGGTAGACAGATCATGGGCTAGAGTCCCCTTGCTGTCAGGCTGATTGTGGAAGGTTTTAAGTGGTTTTCCTCATCACGTGACGCAAATGCAGGCTAGCTCCATCGAAAAGTCCTCCTCGAAGACAAATTTCTCCCAATACTTGATCAAGGAGCTCCCTTGACTTCTGAATTGGGTTCAAAATTACAAGGATACGAAGTTGAACATTAGTAGTCGCAAACCCAAAAAACTGTATGTCGACTGCTCAAAGACGGTTATACAGTAAATTAAAATGCTATACTAGAACTTCTTCGGCAGCTCAAGGAACAGATCGTTCGCCTTTCAATGAGGTGTCCCAGGTTCGAATTGTCGTACAAATGATTCTCACAATGATAATAAAGTAACTTTATAAAGTATTTGTCAAAATAACAGTACTTATCTGCTGAAAAATCAAGCTTCTGTTTTTAAATAACAGTATTTTTTTGAACTAAACGGCTTGCACTGGCACAACAGCAGACAGTTATTTTCGATAAATTTAAGACATTTTTTTACAGTGCATGTTTGTAACTTCCATTACTTTTATTTTAATGATAATTAAAGAAAGCAAGATCTGCTTGTGGAAAACTTGATCGTAATACGTAATAATCTTTTTAATGCTTCAACTACCCATTTCTTTATTATATGATTACGTCAATGTTCATAATACGTAACGGCAATAGGATATCTGCAAGTGAAATAGTGTCGGTATCTCGATCCGGATTGGTTGTTGAAACGCGGCATTTATTTAAGCTGGCATTTGTACTTCCTGGTCTATTTCGAGTAAGCCAAGACCATCAAGTATCAATTCTCCTAAGTGACACATTCTATTTTCTATCTAAAAGATTCTTTCACAAAGATTTCAATTCTTTAACCGTATATTTCTTAACTAACACAAAGACAGGCATGAAGCCATGTAGAACATAAACTAATTATGCATCGAAGTTGCCAGGTACACACAACAAAAATCTATCACGGTTACAATAAAATAGATACACAAATAATAAATGTAGAAGAGAAGGAATTTTATTTCAATAAATTCGATGTGTGATACGACACTGCATTTAATTTACTTCCCATTAGTTAACATTCTAACTTATGTGGAGAAACTTAGCTCAACTTCAACACAACATTTTGCTTATAAACGATCAACTGACGTCATAGGTCATATGTGTGGGTATCTGTGGTCTTCTTCTTCTTCTTAAAGAGCAAGTACCCAATCGGGAAATGTTTTTGTATCATAACATCTTATTAAATCTGGTCCCGCAGTGGACTAATCGTTAAGACACGGTTCACAGCAGATCACCGAAGTCAAGCATCACTGACTGCGGTCAGTGTGCGGGTGGGTGACCACTCGGGTCAGTCTGCATAGGGACCGAGGGTGTGCGGTATGGGTCCTCGTTAAACTGTTCCACCGTAAAGTGCTCGACTTCGCGTGGAGGTCGTTGGGCTACGAAGCGGGGTTGCCATCTTCTCTGCAGAGGATCGAAATTGTGATGGCATGTCTACGGATCATCCTCAGGGATATTTCCCAGACCATCGCCAATAGCCCATTGCGCAGCTCTAGTGCGACGTAAATGAACTACAACAACAATAACTTATTAAATCTGAAACTGACGCATCTGTAAAGAAAACTTGACTGCACGTTACTTGACAGCACTTGACGTTGACACGTTATTATACACGTTGCTTGAGATAGGACAGCGACATACTATTTATAAATACCATATCATTTCACGTAATTTTGACGTTTCAAAGTTAGTAACTGATACAGTTACTCTTGACGCTTGATCACTTACACTCAAAAATTGCGATTAAAAAAAAACTCATACAAACACCCAGATAAAGTAAATATGAAAATAAATGAGTTAACTTACCCTGATTGTAGTTTTTTCAATTGATCTCTTCTTCTGAGTTTGATAGCTCTGTGTCGAAGGGCACAAATGAGGGCAAAAACAACGATTGGAAATCCAATCACTGATGATAAAATCGGTATGACCACTGGACGGGGGTCCAAAGACACTGAAACAGATGAAACATATATTTCAATCTCCACATAGTCCAAAACTGAAGAATTACATACTTTTATATAAATTTATTGTATTAACTCTTTTTAGCTATCGAATTTGAAGAGGTAAGGAATGTTTAACCCTTTCCTTCTCGCTCCCGTGAAAATGACGGGCTGAGGTTTCGCCCTCTATTTCTCGCTCCCGTGATATTTCTGAGCTGGAGTGTTTGGTGGTAACGCTCCAATGAGAATAAAACTAATTCATTTCTTTTGCCCGGAAAACATTTTATTTCTCATTTTACACACCAGATGGCAGTACCAGGATATTTTTAAGGTAATTGTAGATAGTTAGTTTATTTTAAACTTGATATCAGCACTAATCAAATACGTGTATTTGAGATATGTTAACAAAATAGGCACTTTTATAGCCGTTTGCTTGAAAATTTACCGATCGTTATGGGGTTAATGCAGAAAATTATAGAGGTAAGTTAGGCAAGCTCGAGCGAAGCCTCTTGGTTTTGCTCGCAATAGAAATTTAAATCGTTACTTTGGTAAGGATTTCACACTTGGATAAGAATATACTTAGATTTAAATTGAAATCTAAGAATGATTTTTTAATATTTGCTTAGTTTTTTTTCTTCATAACCGTTGTTAAACATCCGAAGGCTTTTTGACGGAATTAACCCGTATTTGGATTACATGGAGAGGAAGATCTCGAGAACATCCTACGATTAGCCCGACTGCAAAGGTACTCCAACCCATGATCCAACTACCACTGAGGATATTTCACGTCAGCACTGCGGTTGGTGCAAGTCAGATGCGGATCCGTGTACTGTAACTTATTACATTCTTAAAAATTGGAACACAAGCGTTGTTCTTTATCACAAAACTGCAGCTGTACTTTGTATTATTATTATTCAGTATTTTTAGAATTGTCATAAAGAACGTTGGCTGTTGTTGAAGAAACCTTAATCTACAATCATGAATAACGATGAAGAGCTCACAACAGTTATAAGAATAAAATATTATTCGATGAAGAGGATGTTTTCAAACGGCGACAGAGGCAGTAAGTCTGTTTTCACAGTATTTTTTGTTTGCATTGTACTGTGGTATTTATGTCGGACACGCAAGCTGGAAAATCTGGCTGTTTGAATGTCCTTTTTATTTCAAGCCTACAATTAATGAGCCTGCAATCCTCGTTGTAATAAGACTAAGCAAATTCAACCTTACATTTTCTATTCAGCTGATCAGGGGAATGGGCTGATTGCAGAAAATCTAGAAATGCTAGACTTAAAGACTTAATTAAAAAACGTACTTAAAACTATAATATAATATAATGTAATGTAATGTAATGTAATGTAATGTAATGTAACGTAATGTAATGTANAATTAATCTGTAGTGTGTTTTTAGAATGTATGACGTATGAGGGTCATTAATATATAGATAGATATTTCTCTTACACGGCGAAAAAAAAAAGCCTCATTACAACTCCCCGAATGGCAACGCTATAAAATCGACCAATGATTGCCCCTAAAATGTCACATGCCAAATCTAGCTGAGGTGTCTCAACATACAGTGCTTTTAAAAACGGAAACTGAAATAACCAGAGAGAACATTCTCACCAAATGTCAGCTATCATACTATCAGCTGCAGCAATCTCATACTATTAAGCTAGGCAGAAGTGAGTAGTTTTTGTCCATAGATCTCTATTTTAGTATTTTGTCGAAAGCGCTTTTTTTCACGAATTTATATACTACAAATTTATTTGACGATTAATTATAGCCAAAATTTTAACCTTTTTAAAGAGATATCAGTTTTAAAAATTTTTTCTTAAGATTTTATACTATAGCACATTTATATTAGGTTTAACGAATTACATGTCATTTATTTGAATTCAAATTTATTTTAATGACTTAGTATTTACTAAAAAGATGTAATTTTTCTTTTTAAATAAAAAGTTGTTATATGGATTTGAGTGATTGTTTTGAATTCTTAGAATTTTGTGCATTTGCAATGTACCTAAGTTAGTAGCGAGCGAAGAGAGCTTGGTTTGCGATGCAAACCATATAAGATTGCGTAGCAATTTTCGGGGGTTGGCGAGCATTAGCGAGCAGCGAGTGCAGCCCTCTAGTATAATACATAACATAACATAACATAACATAACATAACATAACATAACATAACATAACATAATATAATATAATAATATATTATATTATATTTTATTTACATATTTACATTATATATTTATATTTTATATAGTAAATTATATTGCATACAATCATTGGTAAAAAAAGTAATAAAAGTAAGTAAAAGATAATCGCTGTTTGTGCTTTTCACTAAATAGAATAAATGTCATCCCATTAATCTATTAGAAACAAAGAAAATCCATTTAACCAACAACTTTCTTTAACTGTACTTGTTAAGAAAGAATGAAATATTTCTTTTTGCAGACGACCGAATTTTGCGGTTAAGAGTCTCAACTCAACTCATAAAACATTCTGCCAAGTCTCAAAAAGGCCTCAAATTTCTATTAACTTGCACCCCAATACTCTTTAATATTGATCACTCTCCACTATCTATGGAACTCTCATCGTATTTCCCGAAAATGGCTATTTGTGATTTATCGGAAAAAGCAAGGAATAAACTAAGGCGATGATATGCTGAAAAGGAACGATATTATATCTTTGTTTTCTTTGGTGTTCATGCTTATAGCTTGCGCATATGTTGAACTCATCTATATTGCTGGTTTTTTTTTTCTTCCTCTTAAGACATTGCTTCTTTAAATGAATTTCTTTTATTGTTGGTTGAAAATTAAATTTAGATGTTTAGCTGGCAGATTTAAATACATTTAATCAAAAATAGTTTTTTCTTTGTTTTTCTTAATTTATTTCACTATTTTCAGGTTCTTTTTTTCATACTCATTCTGATTTTTTTTTAGAATACATGAATGAACATTGCAATAATGCGTTGGATTCACTTCTTTATTTGTTTTACCTTTCATTTCTTTTGAAAATTTTGTAAATCTTAATAAATAAAAAAACTTTTGAACAAAATAATATCAGAACTGTATACATTTGAAAGCGTAAGAATAAAAGAAGCCGGAAACGTTATATAAAACTGATGATTCATTATCCATCTTATTGAAAGGAACATTAAAATCTTCAAAATGATTCAAATGACAAAAAAAATCAGAAATGCTTCCTACTTTCTTCTCGCAAACAAACTACACTAATGGTGAATGTTCATTGTAAAATTTTATAACAAATGTCAAAATTCAGCATGCACGCTGGTGGTCAAATTTGAATAATTCACTGTCAAATGTCGACATTTAACATTCACACTGACGGTGAGAATAGATTGTTAAATTCAATGACAAACATCAAAATTCAGCAGGCGGAATCGTAGTCAACTTTGAATAAAAAAAATTTGCTGACAAGTGTCGACATTCAGTGTGCACATAAATGGTGAAAGTTACTTTAAAAATTTAAAGACATTTATCAACATTCAAGAATAAGTAGGGTGCTGGCTACAAAATTTAACGGTAAATGGCATAATTGAGCATGTACATGAAGTATGAAATTTAAAAGAAATTCCCTGACAAGTGCATACATTCAATATGCATGATTAAATATAAAATTCAACATCAAATGTCAATATTCAGCACGCGCACGAATGGTTAAAGTTAAGTAAAAAAAAATCATTGAAGGACTTCAACATTCAGCTACTACACAAACAGAGAATGTAGAAAACAAATTTTTTTATTTTGACATTATTTCTCCCTTTTGAACTCTATCAACAGTGCATGTTGAATGTCGTTATTTGTCGTGGCAAGTATTAGGAAAATTAAAAAGTGTTTTTTGTTAAACGCTCACAATCAGTACATACTGCTGAATATAAACATATCTTCGCCTTAAAGTGACATACCAAATGTAAGAAATCTATAAAATAAATAAAATAATAAAACAAAAAAAAAATAATTAAGCAATTACAAGAAGGCACTGTTTAATGTTGACTTTTACTAATTTTCTTTCACACCGAAAAATATCCGAAATTTTAACAGTAATAAAGCACAAATTAAAATACCTAATTTTCACTTTGCACTTCATTATTGAATTAAATGTAATGTTAAAAATAGATAAAGAAAAGTATAAATTAAAATACTTAAAGACAAATATTAACCACGTATTTAAAATTTTACATTGTTTTTGTTTGTTTTTAGCTTACCCTTCCTTCATATTGATAGTAATTTCATTTTAAGTAAACTCAATAAACAATTTTCATCAGCAACTTAGAATAAGTAATTTTTAGAGCTTAAATTGTTTTTCGTATAACAGCATCCTTTTTCAGCTTTACTTGTTTACCATCAAATGCATCGTCAGAATTGCGCGTTAGAACATTTTACTCTCAAAAATTTGCTGAACGTAATTAAATTTTGTTTCAATTTTCTTTTCTCCGGAGTTTATTAAATTAGTTTACAGATTAAAATGGAAAACAATTTAATATTCCTTTATTTCAAAGTGAATATTAACAAAAGTTTATAATATATAATGTATTCTGTTGAAGCTTAATGTCTAGAAATAATATACACTTTGGCTTGAAAAGTTTTAAAAAATAACTTAGTTATTAATAAAGCTAATCGATTTAATATTGTTTGCAAATAACAGTTTTAGAAAAAGTTGTTCTTTTCAAACTACAACATTTTATATAAAGTTATAGAAGTTTCAAATGAGTTAGAACTAGAATTTTTGATAAATAAGAAAAAATTTCGGTTTAGAAACTGATATATTTTATAGTAGTATACATTCTTTTTATAATTATTTGGAAAGAGACATTTCAATATATAATTCAATATTAGTATAAACCAATTGTTATTACTAATTGAGAAAAGTTGTTTTAAAAATAGTTAAAGGGCATTTAGCAAAATTAATATGAAAATTTGGATTTCATCTACAAAACTTAATATTCCAGGCTTTATAAAAGTTATTTAAAACAAATTTAAAAATATAATAGGTTATGAATGAAGAATTCTTAGTCTTCTTCTTCTTAGGCACTACAGCCGATTATCGGCCAAAGTAGTCTCAGTCAGTATACCCCATCTAGATCTATTCGATGCTACTTTTCTCCATCTGTTAACTCCCAAGTCTTTTGAACATTTCTCTACTCTATCTTACCATCTTATTCTGGGTCATCCTCTTGTTCCTTTTCCCTCTGGTGTTTGGAAAGTTATTTTTTTAACAGGATTTTCATCACTATATCGAAATACATGTCCCAGCTATCTTATTTGAGAAACCTTGATTACTTTTACTATGTTATGTTCTTGGTATTTTGATTGTAATTCATGGTTATAACAAATTATCCTGGTTCCTATTATTCCCTTTTTCCAGTATTAATAAAGAATTATCCTATTATTCCTCTTACTGCTCCAAACATTTTTCTAAATATTTTCTTTCGAAAGTCATCAGTTTCTCTTCGTCTGCTTTGTTAATTGTCCATCATTCGCTGTCATATAAAACTATTGGTCACACTAATGTTTTGTACTACTCTATTTATTTTTGTTTCACAACTTGTGTATTTAGCTTTGAACTGGTTTCTCAGTCCATGATAACATATGCTGGCCATGTTGATTCGATTTCTGATTTCAATTTTCATGTCATTATTATTATTTACCATTTTGCCTGAGCTACCATTGTGCCTGAGCTACTATTTAGCTACTTTTTTGAACTGCCGACCGGCCTGTGTAGGGGGCAGGGAACTGTCCTTACATCAGAAAGGTTCTGGGTTCGAATCCTGGGCAAGGCATGGATGTTCTTTCCCTCTCTGTACTATCTGTCCTCACTGCGGGAGCGACGTTGGCCCACCGAATATGGTGCCCCTGAAAGAGAGGCCAACAAAATCGCCCTTTAATGCCTGAATTGACGGATGTTGGCATTGGAAAAAAGAACTTTTTTGAACTAATATTTATTAATTTTCCGTGGTTGCACATTTGTGATTATGTTTGTTATTGCCATGAATTTAGCTTTTTCATCCTTGACTGACAATCCTATGTCTTTGCTGCTGCCTCGAGTGCACAGAAAGCCTTGTACTGTAGCTGCCCTAGTTCTTCCCATGATATCGATATCGTCCTCAAATTCTAGCAGTATTAATAAGGAAAACCGATTAGAAATAGCCAGTTTATAAAGAAATTATATGTTCCATATCTGCATGAACTAAATAGAATTTGTCGTTCGGAGGAAGTTATGTATTTATGATTAGTATCGTGACAAGTAAGTAATTAGAAATTGTCGGTATATTTTTTACATTAAAATGAGCATAATTAGTTATTAAGTAAGAATAACTGTTTTAAAAAGAGTTATAATTTCATAATAGCCAGAACTAATTATTATTATTGATTAAGAAAAATTGTTTGAGAAACTTTTACATTTTCATTTAATTTCGGAAACAATTTTCTTAACATTTACAATAAGTTTTTAAAAAAATCGATGATTCAGCAAATATAAATTAATAATGTGTGCATATTGCAAACAGAATCTATTAGAAAATTATATTTTTAGTAGAAAGAAAGTAAAAATTAAAAATTATATCCGGATAAAAGATAACGAAACCTCTCATTTATCTAAAGCTTTTAAAAATTAATGTGAATTCAGCGTTTGGTAGCTTATTTTCTAGACGTATATGATAAATAGCTTTACAAGAATTGAAAAAATGTGTTTTAATAAAATCGACATCAGCTGTACTATGAGATATAGACATCCTAATGATTAAATGATTTAATTAAAATTCGTCTTCATTTAATAAGAAGTATTTTGTTTTTGTTTATGGAAAACGAATATCATTAGCATAAATCAAAGCAAAAAATTCACACTAGAAACTTTCTTAAATTTTTCTCCGCATCCATCACAAGAGAAAATAATGGTAAAAAACAGTAAAAAAAATTTTTTCTCTACTTTATTTCGGTAATTTTTCGATTGTGAAAAAGTATAAGCAGATCTCACGCAATTTTCAAATAACAATCATTTTTATGCTTTCTCCCAAATCATTGTGAAATATTCCGTGAACATTTGTGCTCACAGATGCACTTCAACAATTTGTAGAAATTTGATAAAATAAGAAAAAAATATTTTGCTTAATTAGATTAATAAATCTAAGGCTTTTTAAAGAATCCGAAAAAACAATATTACAATTTACAAATTTAAGGGGGCTTATCTTCTTGTAAAGAATGAAGAATAAAAAACTAATGATGCAAAGTTATTTTTTTTGAAGCTTATTCTTAACTAGTAATTTCAAATTTTATATTCTTAACTGTGAAATCTACAGAAAAACTTAATAAAGGAATTATTTTTATTGTACTTTTTTAGGCTCCATCATCGTATACCGCGTGGTCTGTTGTCATCTATTCTGAATTTAATTATATTTTAAGAATCTTTGTCAAAAATGAAGTAAAAAGATTAGGGATTTCAATATTTAGCAAGTTGTTTCAAATTAAAAGCGCCATCGAAATCTGACTAATCAGAAAAGAGGAATGAAAACATTGAAAATTAGTTTGATTGCCTGGGGAAACTTGGAGATGCTTCTAATATTCACCTTTCACATATGAGTCATTATTTTTATCTGCAATCAAACAGGTTTTGATGCATACATAACAGTAAGAGTCTATTTTTGAGTTGAATATATATCAAAACTCTCACAATCAATAACCTGTTTATTTTGGCGGTATATGAACTTAAATGAAATGTGATAGAGAGTGTACTTAAAACAGTGTTTCTCATTTTTGGGATACCGACGTCTTTAACCATGTAATAAAGAATAGTTAGTGTAAGTAAAGAATAGAGAGTGTAAGTATAGTGTAAGTAAAGAATAGAGAGTGTAAGTAAAGTGTAAGTAAAGAATAGAGAGTGTAAGTAAAGTGTAAGTATAGTGTAAGTAAATAATAAAGAGTGTACTTAAAACAGTGTTTCTCATTTTTGGGATACCGACGTCTGTAACCGTCTAGTAAAGAATAGTTTTAAAAATGTTTCTGAAATTGCTTCTGAAAAACAGACTTCGAGTGAAAATTTTGTCAAATTTACAAAATTGTTTTCGCTTGTTTTAGGATATGTCGTTAAAATTCCATTTCGTTTTAAATCACGTTAATCCTGGTGAAATGATTGTCCAAAATAATAAAATATCACAAGGATTGCCGAAAACGAAAAAAAATGAAACTTTCGGTTATTCAACTTCAAAGCTCAACAACATGCATATATTTATGGCAGTTTCTGTTGCCTATACGATTTTATTATTTAATTATATCTTATTAATTTTGAAATGATTGTCAAAAATAATAAAATATCATAAGGATTGCCAAAAACGTAAAAAATAAAACTTTCTGTCATTCAACTTCAAAGCTAAACACCATGCATATATTTATGGCAATTTCAGTTGCCTAATCGATTTATTATTGGTTAAATTAAACTTTATCCTTAAATCTGAAGTTATTTTTTGTTCCATAAACCACTTTGCTGTTAACATACTTTTAATTAACCCTAAGTACAAAAGAACAGAAAACACATCAATGGCATACAATCGGTTAAATTTATCAGCATTAAAATTGAGAGAATAATCTAGTCCGTTGTTATCAGGTATAATCAAAAATAAGTCATTCATTATCAATCAAACACGAGTTTAATTTCACATAACTTAATTCACTAACTTTTAACAAGCTCATTGAACAAGAAATAAGTCATTTCTAGAGAAAACAAGGAAAATATTACTGAAAATCACGTCATGATTTTGAGGTATATTTTCACGTTTTCATTCGGACTTAATCACTGAGGTGACAACAAACATGAACCAGCACGTTGGATGATCAGACGTTTCTCTTCAGACAAATGTATTTTCATGTTTTTAATCGGACTTAATCACTGAGGTGACAACAAACATGAACTAGCACGTTTGCTTAAACATGCCTGATAATCAGAAGTTTTCCTTCAGTCAATATTTTCATTTTACTGTTGCTACTCATATTTAAATTGACAGCAATAAAGTTTACAGGGCTGTAAGAATATGTCATTGGATTTATGACACATCTATTACAAATCAATTGGCCTGTAAAATCAACCGACTTGAACTCCACAGAAAATGAGTGGAAAAGGAAACGTCTTGGTGAGCAAGTCCGTAATTTGGGGATTTTCAAGATCAAACCCTTTTGACTAGTGTATTTGCAAAACTTTAGAGACTCAGTTATCATGGTGGTTATCCAGTTTAAAGAAAGACCTGATATAAATGCCGAGTAAAGCACCGTGATTAAAAATTCTGTGATTTGATGAGTTGGCGCAATCAATACCTTTTAAAATGGGTGTAATTAATCTTCAAAACTTTACTCAATCACGGTTGTTATCAAGTTTAGGGGAAAGCATGTTCGAACTGCAAGTGAAACGCCGGATTGGGAATTCCATAATTCGATGAGTTGGCACCATCAAAACTCTTTGTTTCAATGAATCATTATGGCTCTAAAATTTAGAAAAAGGCATATTCGAACTTCCGGTAAAACCTCAAGATAAGAGCGTAATTCGAGGAGTTAGCACAATGAAATCTCTTAAACTAGATGAAATGTGTCTACAAAACTTTATGGACTCGAATCGTGATGGTTATCATGCTAAGAGCAAGAAAGGAATATTTTTATGTATATATTATACGATCTATATACGAGTGGATTACTAAAAACAAATTTCAAAAAATTTTCAAAACTCACAGAGCTATTTTTCGCCAATATTTGAATGTAGCAGTAATGATAATAAATTCTAAAATAAAATAGAATCCGTTATAATTTTAGTAAATATTAAAAAAGAAAATGCTAAAACTATGACCATTATATAACTATAGAAAAANATACAAATAATGCCAATATTGATCAAATTCACTCGTCTGAGTCCAGTTATGAATATAATATCGATAAATTTTACTAAAGTTTGAATTAACATAGTTTTTTTACATGTCAAAGTTCAAAAACTGCGAAATCCTGCACAAAGTAGCCCCGAATGACGGTAGGTGAAATGTATCTACAAAGTTTTATGGACTCGAATCGTGATGGTCATCATTCAGAGTAAAAAAGGAATATTTTTATGCATATATTATAAGAACTATATAAGAGTGGATTACTAAAAACAAATTTTAAAGAATTTTCAAAACTCACAGAGCTATTTTTCGCCAATATTTGAATGTAGCAGTAATGATAATAAATTCCAAAATAAAATAGAATCCGTTATAATTTTAGTAAATATTAAAAAAGAAAATGCTAAAACTATAACCATTATATAACTATAGAAAAAAAATTATTTTCAAAAATAGAATTGATTAAAATCCTATAAACTACATTACATTTAAATACACAAAGGATTTGTTAAATTTTGTTTGTAATGACGAGGTGGTTTGTGAAAAACTTAGCCATATATGCTTCACGAATAAAACAAAATGTTAGAAGTAACGAAGAGTTAACATGTGCCATATTTTATAACATAATAAAGGATGTATAAATTATCTGTGAAATTTTTAAGCCTTCAACAAATTCCCAATAGGTTATATGTATAAAATTCGTAATATATAAACTTTTAAATAAACTTTACACAAATAAACGAAAAATTAGAACGAACAATTCTTTCTCAATAATAACATACTTTCAAATCAAAGTATAAAGCCTTACCAATATTTATAGATTGAGTTTAAAACTTTTCAAAGAACGAAACTTCTTTTCAGTTTTCTTTAAGAGTGAAAGGATTTTGAGTAATAGTCAATATTCCTTTACAAAGTTTCAAAAGCGGCATGTAAAATCTTTAAAAATGAAGAACAATAAATTGCTTCGTATTATTTTGAGAAAACATAAGAGAAAGAAAGTTTTGATTTTCTCCTTAAAATCAACAATATTGATTATGTATTCGATCTTTCATGGAAAGTAAATTATTAAATAATTGGCATTAAACAATGTTTTAGAAGAATAATGAACAAAATCTTTCAATGAAGGCTACTAACATGCAATGGAGTATTTACAAGTACATATAAAAATAAATTAATTTATAATTATACAAATAATGACAACTCCTATTTGTTTCAGAAATAATTTCCCTTGCTTCGAGGTAATAAAAATAACTTTCATGCTGTTTATTATTAGTCACAATAGCCCCTTTGCTTGGAATTTAAGACAGTATTTTAAAATATAAATCTACAGACAATGCTGAAGTATATTTTATTTTGATCAAATATAATATAAAAATATGTGTTATTAAATCCTTAGTTTTGGTAGATAACCGTGAGACAACACGAATAATGTAGCATAAAATATAGAAATGGTATTAAGAAAAACATTTTTTAGTTCAAAACATTGAATGAAATAAATGTTTTTGCTCCTTAAAAATTTTATTTTATAACTCGCATTGAGCAGCTGACATAATTCAAATGTTACGACTGACAATGTTTAACTCCGTGGCCATAAAATTTTTAACCCAACCCAGAAGATAAGGAAGCTCCTGGATCAAGTAATGGGGTAAACTTACCTTCGTGGAGGAATAACCCACATTTGCGTTGATGTAGATGTAGAGGAAAATCACGAAAACCCCCAAAGGTTAATCCGATGGCAAGAAGATTCTAACTCATGATCCGTCTACCACTGAGGATATTTTATGTTAGCGCTGTGATCGGTACGAACCGGAAGCAAAATTCGTATAAACCAGCTACCACTAGGATTCGAACCTGAGCCACTTTTTCAGGCGGTGAGCGCTCAACCCCTGAATCTAATCCCTCTGAGATTAGAGATTTTTCTTTAATGACACATAATTTGGCATTATCATTATTGTTATTATTAAGTGTATCCTTATTCTTTAAACAGAAAAACGTGGGCACTGCTTTGTCGTATAAGAAACACCTTAAAAATATTTTCTTTTTCTTCCTTTTTAAGCTTGGAAAGTTTTGAAGCTACCTTCGATTCAATTAATGGGCTCGTTCAAATAATTTCTTATTTTACAGCAATTCCAGAAAATATATTTAAGCGAGTGGTTGTTGCGCAATACCCTATATATCCCTTTACTCTCTGAAGGATTTCGTCACTAAATTATGGTCAGAGACGGGTAAAAAGAGTTCCAGTCACTGACCGTCACAATAAAATTTTGCCCGTAAGAATATTATGACCGTAAAAATACAGGTTTGCACGTAAATCGTTTTTCGTAAAATATATAGCCAGGGAGAGTAAATTAACGTTATGCTCATAAAAGTTGTCTTCATTTCGAGTTTAACGTTGTTTAAGACTCAGGCAATTTGCTTGTCGAATCAAAGCAAAACGTGGAATAAATGCGAAATACTTCTGCGCATTGTGCTGCATGTGCATTTTCGCCACAGACTAAAAATCTACATTATTTTAGCATAAATTAACGTCATAGTTTATAAATTTTACGAAACTTTCTTAGAGGGCAGAATAAAGTAAGCCGCTTTAAAACACTTATACCGAGTAAAACTAATACAAAACAAAACTATACAAAGTAAAATAACTTCAAAAGCAGAGAAAACATATTTTAGCATATTAGTAACTACAATTCATTTCGAAATAAAAGCTCATTTAATTGAATCATGCACAGCTTGTCATGTCTTGAAAAATATTTAAGAAAAGAAAAATTTCAGGAAGTCTTCTTTACATTCTTTTTCTAAATCATTAAAATTTTATAAAAGTCTTAATTCTTTTTCAATTTATTTTTTCATGCACTTGAGAAAATATTGTAAAAAGTTTTTTATCTAATTGAATGATTTATCCACGTAATTCTCTATCACTCTTTATTCAAATCGATTTATTATTGCATTATCTAAAGGAAGAGAGAGAAAAAATATTATTTAGAATTAAATAGAGTGTAATTTGGGGAAAATTATTCCTAATAATTAATATGGCGATGCGAGTGGATTTTTCTTTTCTTTATTGATTTAACATTTAATAGCCACAAGTAAATAAATTCTAAATTTTGACATTTAATTAGTTATACTTATTACAGGAATAGACATGTGAAGAAATAAAATATTTAATACACTTTTTCTAGAACTTCGTCAAAATATTCTAAGAACGTTTTCTCAACTTCACATTTCGAATGTAAGATGCACAGTAATGTTTTTAATTATACCATTAGAAGTACATATGATTTGTTTCTGTAATTATTATTAGAAAAACATATCTAAAAAGTTTGCTATATATTTCAAAAATGTATCGAAATGAAAAAAAAAGTTAAAAAACAAAATCGTTCTTACATTTATTTAGCTGAAAGTAAATAATTTCATAGAAAACATTTTAGAATTGTAAAGATACTAGATCAAAAAAATGCACTTTTTTTTTCTTCAAAATATATTCAAAATTCGAATTATCGAATATCAAGGCAAAAATATTTCAAGATAATAAAATGACCTAATGCATAGCTTCAGATGCTTTTCGAATGAAACAAAACAGAAATGCAAAAAAAAAATATTGTTTTTTAAAATTTCATTTAAAATATTTTTTTGAACCTTCTTAATACCATTCCGTAGTTTTTCTTTTTCTGCGAACGAAAAACAGATTTTTTTTTTAAATTTCATTTGAAATGCCGCCTAACATAAAAACTTCAAAGCAATTTTTATTGCAAGGTCAATACAAATATCATATGATATGAAAGGAATAAAAACACATTATTATTAATGTATTCATAAGTATTTGCTAAAAAATAATTTAGTTTTTTTAAAAAAAATATCAAGATGTAAAATCTTTTGGAAAGATTTTTTTCTTCTAAATTAAGTGTAATTAAGGTATTACTGTTTTAGAAACTGTGTAAAAGCGCTGCCTTCAGACGTGTTTTATTATTGAAGACTTATTATCCTAAAAGATTTTTTACTTTTGTCGATTTAGTGACGAAACAAGAAAGTTAACTTGATTATGTATTTTTAATACTTTTAAAAAGCATACATTTACATTAGTGAAGCACACATTTTCACTAGATATTTATTGATTTTTAAACAAAATGTTTATTTGTTTAAAAATGTAAATGTTATCTTTCTTGACATGATGAATATTTCCAACTCAAAACAGTTGTACTGTAAATTGGTTGTTGCTGGCAATTTTTTTTCAGGACTATTACGTAATATGAAACGTAGCTGTCTAAACGATATCAAACGTCACAATCATTATAACGGGTTTGAACTTGTTATTCTACTGTTTGTTCTGATTGGAACGTGCGATTTCTTGAATAATTTTTACAACTAATCTGAGATTTATTTATTTATTTACTAATTTTTTTGCTAATCAAAGCGATAAGGTGTGGAAAAAATATTTGTTTTCTGTTTTTCTGTTATTTTCTGTTTATATCGAGAACCTCAAATAATCTCCCCAAAACCATTTTACAGAAATACAGGGTGTCCCAAAACGACCGCATAAACTCTGTACAGCTAGATTCCTCGTTGAGAGTACATAAAAACTGCCCAAGGAAGCGTTCCTGTACGATCCATAGTTTACGAGAAAAATATGAAAAACAAAGTATGACGTCACTGCTGGTGCAAGGAAAAAAACACTTTATTGTTCATACCAACAACAATATTTGCATATCTTTCAAGACGATAATGTTTAAAACGTTCGCCACGCATATTCTGCTTTAAATTGTGCATAGTAAACTGCTGTTGATATGTTCAATAAAGTGTTTTCTTTTGCACCGGCAGTGATGTCATACTATGTTTTTCGTATTTTTCTCCTAAACTATGAATCGTACGGAACGCTTCTTTGGGCAGTTTTTATGTACTCCCAACGAGGAATCTAGCTGTACAGAGTTCATGCGGTCGTTTTGGGACATCCTGTATATATCACTACTCAATTGTTTCACTTCTCATGTATGACGAAAATGATTTTGCTATCAGTTGGTGGCTACCACGATGCAGGAGACATTTTAAGACTGTGAAAAGAGGAGAATAATAATTTTTTTTAATTATCATCAGAGAGCCGTGGAGGCTGAGGGGATAGAGTGTTCGCCTGCCAATGAAGTGACCCGAGTTCGAATCCCAGCGATGGCTTGTCGATATGAATTCCGCACCCGGTTCGAAACCACCCACAGTGGTGATGTAAATCAGTGTTCCCCAACCCCCGGTCCACGGAAGTCATGTTTAAATACAATTAAATTAAAATTAATTAATCAAAATAATCTAAATTATGAACAATCAACGTTTCGTCCCCTCAGCGGGCAGTGGTGAAATTATCAAACGTTGACAGGTCCGCGGTGATAAAAAGGTTGAGGAACACAGATGTAAATTATCCTCAGTAGTAGATTGATCATGAGTTACAGTTCCCTTGCCATCAGACTAACTGTGGGAAGTTTTCTTAGTTTACCTGACCATGTAAAGCAAATGTGGGTTAGTTCCATCAAAAAGGCACATTTCGTCCAATACTCGATCCAGAAGTTCCCTCGTCTTCTGGATTGGGTTCAAAATTGCAAGGCTACGGAGTTCAACATTGGTGGTCGAAAACTCAAATTGGGTCGACTATTCAGAGACGGGTGTAAATGAATTTAAATAAGTGAATAAATTATCATCAGAAATAAAAATGACATAAAGATACATTATTCTTTCATTTATTTTGTACTGAGTTTAGCATGTAAATTTGCATAGTAATGGATATTTCCATCATATAGCAGCGGTTTCCAATTTTTTTCGGCAAAGGAACCCTAAATAATCATCATTCCTTTGGTGGAACACTGACTTTATAAAGTTTCAGGTAACTGTGAATGCTATAACCTATGTAAACTATTTTTAAAATATTTATTTATCGGAATGAAGATTTTTCATTGCTTTACCGTTGTTGCTGTTGTTGACGTATGCCTGTTTCTGGCAGAGGGGGTGCAATTGTTTACCAGTGGCCCCATCTTTGGCCAAGAATTCGACTTCTGCCACACCATGCGTCGCACCCGCTTATAGGGCGGACCCATTCATACATCCATTCATTCATCCATTGATCGTAATTTTGACCTGAATCAAAAACGATCGATCTCCAATCCAGTACCCTCATGGAGGACTTTTGCGACTAGACAGATTTAACGTGCATCAGTCACTTAACTACACGGGGAATCTTCGGCCGGCCGGGTTCGAACCCACGAACTCTCGAACATGGGCCTAGCGCCCTACCGGCCATTTGGGTTAATTTTAAATTAGTTATTTAAATAGGCAAAGATTAGCAAAATTTAAAAAAATAATTTTTTTCTTACATTCAGAGGTCTTTCTTAAACCTCCCTAGATATAAAAGTATATGATGTCTCATAATTGTCACCTTCAATTTATATTTGTAAAATCTTTGCAAAAAAATCAATATATCAAGTTTCAAATTATTATTAAATTGATGAAAACCCAGCACGTTATCAGACACTAACCAATCAATATCAAGACTTTCCCAGAAACAAGAAAAAGAAAGCTACTAATACGAACAAGTTTATTTTTAAAATTCTCTTCATGAGCCTTCTTTTGTCTTCATTCTAAAATGACTAGGTTTAGAAGATTAATTTAATAAAATTGACAAAAAAAAATTTATAGCTTGTTTAAACATTTCTTTAATGTTATTAATAAACTTTTGTATACAAAAAGTTTCATAAAACCCTGAACAGTGATAGTACACTAATTATTACTTATTTTATGAATAGTAAATATTTATTGGGAACTTTTTTAAGTGAATTGAAAAAAAAATTCCCAAAATTAGAAAATTCCTTTAGCTCAAGATAATATCCTCCACGAAATAAATTTTACTAATTTGTCAATATTTTTTTAATTTTATTTAATAACTGACAAAAGTATTTTAAATTGAAAGGTTTACAAATTTGTACACCATTTGAACAATGCAGTTTTATATGGCAAAAGACAAATTTTGGACGATATCGGTCAAATAGTTCCTGAGAGAAAAATGAATTTGAAATATCCGTCTTTTTTTAAATTCGATCTCTCGGCTTCGTTTCAATTTCCTTAAAACTTTATATTTTGCCATAGAAAATTACATGATTTACACTTATTTAAAGTTTGCATGCATCACATTTTAGAATTATTTCAATCATTATTATATAAAATAACAAAAAACAATACGTAGCTATTAAAAAATATTTTTTTCGTAGAATTATCCTTAGATAAAGGAATCTTATGATTCAGTGCAAAAATTTTTTTGATTCGCATATAAAGTTTTCGAGATATTGCAAAATACTTAAAAAGTAAAATTAACATTAAGGGACAAAATTTCGAACCATAATTTAAGCTATGTAGTTTTCCCTAGTTCTAATTGAGTTGGTCTTTTTTAACCCTGCTCAAATAAAAAGAGTCATTCAATTTTTTCCCTTTCGGATTTAATATCACTTGAAATCAAAAAGGTGTAGTGAATATCTTATTAGCTTTTCGATAGATTTATATTTTGATTTACTTCGCAGTAACTGCTCACCAACAATTCTTTTTCGTGCGGGATCATAAAAAACAATAACTGTTTATAATCAACACATGCATGGTTTCTGACAAAATAACGATTTTGTAATTCAATAAGAGATTGTAATTCAACTGATGTATTTCGGACGTTGAATATAAGATAGGTGAGAGTGGGGTCAATTGTAACAGGGTACGATTGTAACAGAGCAAAAATTTCGAGTGTCGGGTTCTAGATTTGGTTCCTAGGTGGCGCACAAGGTGTATTTAATAAATCTACATCTACACCCCTGCTGGCAACCATTTTTATGTACTTGAAAGAGTTACATCGCAAAAGATATTTTCACGCTACGTAAGTACTTTTTTTGGTATTAGAATATTATATTGTAACAAAGTAATTTTGTTTAAACAAATAAAAATTATTAACCGAATATGTAAGTGGACACCTTAATTAACATTTCAAAAAAAAAAAGATTAGTTTTGCTAATTAACTAGCATTGTTTTTAACAAATGAAGCTGAAATGGCGTCTTGGGGACAATTGTAACAATAAGTAAAGGGACGATTGTAACAGCTGAAAATAAATAATCTTATGTTTACAAACCATTACTTAACTCTTTAAGAACCACCAATAGTTTCCTATATCATTTATATTATGTTGCATGTGCATTATTTTATTTGTCACCTTTCACAGCATAAATTAAAATTTTTAACCCCTTAAAGTTAAAAGTTTAACCCTTTAGGTCTCTGCTCATTATTATTTTTACTCCTAAAATATCACTACTATTTTGATCAATAAAAAAATATATCACAACTATGATAATATGTATAATTAACTACGTTTTAGTTGAATTTATAAACTGTTACAATTGACCCCGTAAGTGGAGACAATTGTAACAAGTGCACGACTGTCAAAAATTGTTAATAACTAATGTAATAAAATTTAAAATAAGGTATTTATTCTTTTTTCTTGTAGAGGATAGTCTACTTTACTCGTCTGTCAATTAATACTAATAATATATCGCATTTTTTGTTAGTTCAAAATAGTTAAGTAAAAAATGCTACAATTGACCCCACTCTCCCCTACCATATTATTTAACGGAAATTATTGCTTGTCATTTTTTTAACACGGTGTTCCCAAATTTCTGTACTAATAATATGAACTTTGAATTGAAACACTTTCACGTCTATCATCAAAATCAACATAAGTAATGGCAAAAAGCAATCTAAATGAAACCCATGGCTCTTCTATTCTTTATTACGCAAACTTTTTTTGAAACTTAAGTATTTAAAAATAATTTTAATAACTTAATTATTAATATAATAATTTAATCGAATCAGTAATTCATGAAATCAATTACAAGCTCAAAAACTTTGAAAAAAAATCATGCATATTATGCAGTTTACAATAAGTTATAATTATGCAGTTTGTAATTATGCAGTTTGCAATAATTATGCAGTTTGCAATAAGTTATAATTTGAGCGATTTCATAATATTCATTTGATTGATAATTTTGATCACATCATTCAAAGTATTTATTCAAATAATTTCAGTGAGATCAAAACTTATTTTCTTCTTTTAACTTAAGGACCTAACAACTTATAACTAAACGAAGTCAGATACAAACAATTGTTTCAGACTCAGACTCCATAACCCTAATTATGCCTACACTGTAAAAGACCCCGGATTAAATTCCGGTATAAAGTATCGACATTTTTGGTGCATCATCCGTAAAATCCAATTGATCAGTAAAAAAAATTTCTCTTACAGTAAAAAATCCATTTTCACCGTTAAATATCCTACCGTAATTTTTACAATAATGTTTATCGCAATATCACTGAATTACTTTAAATAAAAAAATATTACTGTAAAAATAGATACTAATTATAATATAATATTTATCGCAAAATCACTGAATCACTTTAATTAAAAAAATATTACTATAAAAATAAATATTACTATTAAAATAAATATTATTATATTATTAATTAAAATAAATATTATTATATTATTAATTAAAATAAATATTATAAATATTATATTATAATTAATATATATTTTTACAGTAATATTTTTTTAATTGAAGTGATTAATGATATTGCGATAAATATTATTGTAAAAATAACGGTATATCAGATTTTTTGTTCCGTGAAACGCCTCGGTAAAAATGAATGTTATGGTAAAAAGTACCGGCTCCCTGAGTGCTGGTACCTTTTACAGAATTTGATCTGGAATTTAATCTTAAGAACAGCTTAATGATTACTTTGAGCGCCATTTTTTTTCCAAATATCTTTTCTTGAATTTACTTAAATTAACTTCAAATTATTTCTTTTACATGCACAGGGACACGCAGGATAAGTTCCGAAACACTCAAAGCAAAATCAAAGCAATCAAAGCAAACAAATCAAAGCAAAATCAAGACAAATTGAATTTTTAAAAAGTAACGATAATAAACATTAAAAAATTGATGTCTTTTTTTATTCCCGTTCCGAATTTGATTCATGTTCCGGAAGGGCCTGGACTTACGTATCCCATGAGGCTTTGCGTCTGAAAAGAAGACTTACTACATAAGTCTATTGCTACAGATCCCCAGTGATACCTACAAAACTTCCGGAGACTAAGACAATATACGCCTTCCGCTTCCAGTTTCATTCCAGAAGCTTCTTAGGAACGCTTATCTCTTTAAATAAAATACAAAAGAAAACTATCGCATATCCGATTTAACGGAGTGAAAGTTTGGTGGAACTTTCCTATCGAAACTATTGTTTAAAAAAATAGAGAGGGCTTTTCGTTTCAGTTCGCGATATAATGGATCCAGCTTTTTAAACTATTTTGCTTGGGTACTTCTTTATGTGAAAAATGTTTAAATATTTCTTACTTCCTTTCTTAAGCGCTAAGATGTTATTTCCTTTTACAGCGATAGAAAAAACGAACGAAAAACCATCACTGAATACTTTAAAAGCGTGTGTTGTCAGAAAACCGAAGAAATTTCTTTTCTCGCGTTGGCAACAAAAGGCTGAAACAAACTGAGTTATAAGTATGTTCGAAATGAAAAGTTAAAAGCGAATAGTTCATGCGAAGAAACGAACTGTTCTATGTTTTTGTTTAAATCATGTTTATTAATACAAGATAATATGGAATTATATTTTAGTTTGAGTCCCTTGAAGCAGAATTTTCATTATTTTGAATTAATTTAGGTCAAAATAAGTGAAAAATATTTTGTTTAGCATTTTAATAATTTATAGTTACGAAATACAGTATGAAAGCAGATGCCTTTTCTGCGTTCAAAGTAAAATTTTCCAAACACTGCTCACATCCAAGCAATAACTTTTCAAATTTGCACTTATTTGAAGTTATTCATCATTGAAATTTCGATAATTTCGAAATCAATCATTTGTAAACTTTTAAAATATGGACAGAAAAAAAAAATCAAACTACTTTGTTTGGATTTTCTATTTATACATCAGATATATATTTATTAAAATTTTTTCATTATTTTGTATTAATTTAGTTCAAAGTCAGTGACAAATATTTTATTTAGTATTTTAATAATTTATGGTTAGGAAATACAGCATGAATCAAAGGTGTCTTTTTCTGCAATAAATGTAGAATCTTCCAAACAATAAACTTCAAATTTGCACTTATTTGAAATTATTTAGATCTTAGAGAAACAGTTATTAATCATTAAAATTTCCTTAATTTACAAAACAAAATTGATAATTTTTTTGGATTTTTATGTTTAAACAATATTTTTGGATTTTTATATTTTAGTACAAATATAATTTCAATTATCTGGCAGATTTTCGTTAGAAATTTTTGACTGATTTTTTTTATAATTAAAAAATACTGAAACATATTTTACCTGTAATTAGAGTGTCAGTAAAAACGTACANATGAATTTATTTATTTTGAATAGTTTAAAACATACATACAGCCACATATTTAGCCAACACATTTTTTACACCAATAGATATTTTCTGTTTCCCATCACTGACCCATCTGTCAAAAAGTTCAAGCTATGTTGTACAAGGTATAGCTATCCGCATGCGGCAAACTAAAGCTAATATAATAAGCGTAGGTATTGTAGTAAGTCATTATCATCAGATTTTTCAAAATTAATGTTTTTCGGTAATAATGAATCGGTTATTATTTGGTAATCTGGCAGGAACTAGGGGGCCCCATTCGATCGCGGGGCCCTGGGCACGTGCCCATAGTGCCCAGTGGGGAAGAGGGGCCTGGTTGCTTGTTCATTAACACGCTGAAGCCGCGCTAATTTTACATGGCTTTCCCGTCTAGCCAAACGGTAAAAAACTACAAACTAAATTCAAATCGTTATATACATGCTAATTAAATGAAGTGATAATAAAACAGTTTTCTCTGGATGCATATGTTTCAATTTTTAGAACTTCATTTTTAAAAAGAGATTCAGAAGGAAGTTCATCATTACTTAAAGTTGGGGATTTCCAGATAAAAACAATTCTCAAAATCTGCTTCAGAACCAAAAAGGCAAAATTTTATGTCGCACCGTTGTTCAACTTTTAATGTTCCATAATAAAATACATTGAACTTTCAGAAGCCCTTGATGTTGGATTAGCCCATAAAATTTGATTTAAATGAAAATACTATGAATGAAATATGGCATATAGTATTGAAAACAGAATAATATATATCGTTATGGGCTATATCTGAGATGGTCTTTATTCCAAAACTGTAGTTACGTGCAGTACTATAATAGTACTTCATACGTGTGTGTACCAAGTTTTATGCATCTATCGTTAACGGCAAGATTCTTTCACCAATCTGCTGAACAATCAGTGAGATCAGCTGCTTTGCTTAAGAAGTCAGAAAACTGTTGTTTGTGTTACATTATTCAGCTATATATATACACCGAAGAGCCAATACATTATGACCGCCCTCCATCTATAACAATGGGCTCGCCCAGGTTTTCATGGTTTCTAACCCAGGAACAATGTTTTCATGGGGCACATTAGGACCCATAATCCTCATAGAACAATCCTTGACGTCAGTAAGCTACTTGAACATAGTTGAAGACCAGGTTCACCCATTCATGGCAACAGTTTTTCCTGCGGGGGATGGTGTTTACCGACAAGATAATGCACCATGTTATAAGGGTCGAATCGTCATGGATTGGTTAGAGGAACATTCCAGTAACTTTCAAGTCATGTCTTGGCCCCCAAATTCACCAGACCTTAAATCAATAGTCATTTGTGGTGCTACTTGGAAAACCAAATTCGTGCTGCCACGCTACCCCCTCACAATGTGAGGGAGTTGCAGGACCAGTTGGTGAGCGCTTGGTACCAGATACCTCAGTCTACCTATCAGCACCTTGTGGAATCAATGCCACGGCGGGTGCTAGCAGTTTTAGTTTATATATATATATGGTTTATGCATATATATACATATATACATATAATTTATACATATATTTAGTTTATACATATATATATAAAAGAATCTTGAGTTCATTGGTAAAAATAGGCTAAAAAATGTGTCTGTTCCATAATCAGAATATGTCAATTATCCCGCACAGGTTTGGTCTCAACTACTTCAACTAATCTATGTGCTCGGTGTTCATTAAAAATAGTTTTGAATCTTGCTAGATAGTTTGCAGTACAATAGTTTTGAAATCGATCTTGTTGTCATATAGTGATCGATAAATATAGTTTCCTTACGTGTGGATTACAAGTTTGCATGTGCATTCCTTTACCTGTTCCATTACACATTCAAGTGCGCATTGTTAGAATTTCCTGTCAAAAGTGACGGTAAAATAAACGGCAGCAGTCTGCCCATCCAGTTTACCGTAAAATTTACCTTTAGGATCATTTTTTTACCTTTACTGTTATGAAACCATTTATAACTAGTATAGTTTTTGAAAAAAAAAAGAATTCTAAACAATAACGATTTGGAACCATTTACAATTAGCATGTTTTCAAAACTATAAAAATGAAAATTAACTGAACATTGTAGGCTGTTAGGCTTTCCGTTAGGTAATGAATATTGGAGTTAGATCGTGGAAGAATAATGTTTAGCCAAACGAACCGACGACTGTATCTATATTACTTTATATAGTGATGCCATCTACCGTGGAAAATGGGAAGTATTAGCCATTTTGTTAAGCATCTCTGTGGTGCTGCCGTCTAATAGTGAGTAAAAGCTTAGTTTTCCAGTGGATCAGGTTCACCAAATGAGAAGTATAAGTGGGAAAAATAAGGATTGAAGGGTTAGCGCTGGAATTCGAACTCCGTTCAGCCTGTCATGCGATTGATAGATTAGACCTCTCAGTAAATGTGTGTTATCCAGCTGCAAGGAACTAAGTGGCTTCTAAAGGTTTTTACCACACACTTATCCCTGTAAGATTATTAAGCATATGCTGTTACATCAGGCATCCGATGATGAAAAATTAAAATATGAATTTGTAAACCTTATCACATGGCTTAGCTTCCATTTTTCAAAAAACTTTAGCTGGATTTTCATTGGCCAGGATGCCTAGTTGGCGTGAATCAAATTCTGATTGTCTAACTCTTTAACCACGAAAGACGAGATAACTCGTCTTCCAGAAATATTCACTGCATGCTAGAGACGAGATAATTCGCCCACTACACAAAGTTTTTAAATATTATAGTAGCGTTTCCAGCGACTTGTTTCAAAGCAAGAATTGTCATTGGTTGTATATTGATGAATTGGTATTTATTTATTAAAGTTATTGTTTATTAAGTTATTATTAAAGTCATTAATTATAAGTAAGTACGAATTGATAATTATTTGCTAGTTAAATAAACAAGTGTTAAAAAATTTACGCTTTGTTTCAATTTTAACGTGGGAGATTTGACAAAAGCGGGCGCTTACCGAGATGAAAGTGTTAACCGCTTTAGGTAAAAGCAGTTTTAAAAAAATAGTGCGTGGAGCCCTCCGCGCAGAAGAAATTAAACTTCGCAACATGCGACGTTAATTGTAGAAGAATCAGCAGTCGTAGAAGGATCACTAGTTCTATTCAACGACTCTTTTTCCCCTTCCGCTCGCTTCCGTGCTCTGTTATCACTGTAATATTGTGCATTTTTCCCGCATGGACCTCTTCAACCAGAACATGTGGTTGCCTCATCGTTTCGCCATGGAAAATGTATTTGTATTAATAATGTATGTGAATGCGTCATAATGTAAGTTCAGAGGAGAAAACCTAACAATCAATTGATATTCACAAGAGACGTACCTTGACATAACCATAAATCCGTCGCATTGTCCGTGAGATTGTTTTCACTCATTTTTTACAATTGTTATCCACTAAATTTGAAAATAAAAAATACTACCCTATTAAATTATATGTGTATCAAAACAAACTAAAAAAATATTTATAGAAAAACAATACTTTTATGACTTTTATTATTTTTATGCTAGTGAGAACCAAAACAATATGGAAATGAATGAGGGAAAACTGGATCCTACCACGTGATTTCCCGGCCAATAAAAATGTAGCGTTAAACGTTTAACGCAACCTTGTTGGAAGTCGCATAAGAAGTATAACTTCAAAAACAAATTTTTAAACAGTTGACAGTTTCAATATCATCTTTTTTATGGTTATTTTACAGTTTTGGTTAAATATAGTTAAATAACTATTAAAATTGTTATTGAGCCATTTTTTCCTAAGAAATTTCTTAGAGCGTGCTTCTGTTTTTTTTTGTTTTTTGTTTGTCAGAATATGCTGAAACGAATCGAAAATTTTACTAAGTTTTCATTCGTGCATTTAAAGAAAATGAACTTCCCTTAACTAAAATAAGCTGACTCCACCGTATGTATATTTTTTTTTCTTCTTCCGTATCAATGCTCTTTATACCGGAAGAACACTGAAATGTCCTTTTTTTACAACAAAGAATACTTTCACGTCAGCTGTTCTAATTGGATTCCATTCTTTCTTCTTTTTCTTCTAAATTCTATTTTTTCCCCCTCTTTACGATTTGAAAGAAAATAGTCGTCTGGCACTATCTGACTCCTTTAAAGGGATGACTCCTTTATTTGAGATTCAAAATCTGGAGAAAAAATAATATTGGAGTCCCTTTGGGATATCTGAAAGCTAGAAAGTAGATTTTTAAACTAAAATGTGCATGTTATTTTTCACAAATAATAGAATGCGTTTTTAAAGAAAAGTCGCGGAACAGACTTTCGCTCATAAATATGCATAGAAAAATAACTCCTTCTGTTACATGAAAAGTTTCAGTTGAATGGGTTTTTACAGAACTCGTTTTTATATTTCTTGTGTCTGGATGTGAATACTTTGAAGGCTATTTCTGTTGGTTGTATATTGAGTTGTTAAGTTGTTAGGGTGTTAAAATATTATAAACTAATAAATTAGTGTTACGCCTTGCATACTTGTACAGAATTTTGCACTTTAAAAGCAAGATTTTTTCATGACCATTTTTTTGACTCTTTTATATTTCGCAAAATAAAAAATAAATAAATAATTAACACTTAGCATACACTGCATACTTTGTGTATTTTGATTCGTGCATAGCTGCTGAGGGTTAACTTAAATTACATCCTCTCAAATTAACTAAAAACTAAACTCAATGGCGTGACAGCCCAAGGAGGGCCAAGGCCTACCACGCCCATGTCCGTTTTTTTTTATCTTGGGCTCCGGAGTGTGG
Source organism: Parasteatoda tepidariorum (assembly GCF_043381705.1). Classification (NCBI taxonomy): domain Eukaryota; kingdom Metazoa; phylum Arthropoda; class Arachnida; order Araneae; family Theridiidae; genus Parasteatoda; species Parasteatoda tepidariorum. The sequence goes on from NC_092211.1 coordinate 17,907,767, forward strand.
ACGCAGATGCTCCAGTCGGGTAGTCAGCCGAACGCGGAACCCCCGGTGTTTAGTCCCCAAGCATGCTTGGTACTCATTTAATCAAAAGGGATGAAAGGTTGGGGCAACCTTGCCCGGCCCAAGGATCGAGCCTAGGACCAGTGGCATGAGAGTGCGAAGGGCTACCACTCAGCCTCCGGGTGTCTTCAAATTAACTACTATATTTAAATTCAATTCCTCAAATTATTATGATTGAATTTTATTATATGATAAATCGGTCAGTGGATCAATATCTTTTGATGTATTTTTAGTAAATGTTTCTTTGCGATTTATTTACAACTTATTTTCTTTCGAAATTCCACAGTGTGTTTGTCAAAAATAATTGCCAAAGTCTCTCATTTGAATCCCGGTCATCTTAATAAATATAACATCTGATTTTCATTTACAATAAAAGGAATCATGCGCTCTATATGATAATTTCATAACTTTCTCAATCACACAAGCTTGCGGGGAAATTGCTATGAATTTCAGTTTCGTCATTAACAATTTCCTGCGCTCACAGCAAATGCCGTAATGAAAACAATTTAGGGAATTTCCGCTCAAAATGCCAAGGAGCAGGCAAATAATTCCTTTTCGAAATTCCCCAGTCGGCCATTTATATTTTACGCCTTGGGATCTCTGTCGGAAACATGCTGCAAAGAAAAGAAAAAATATTGCAAAAAAGGAAGAAAAAAAAAGTTCAGAATTAATTGACCGTGGGGAAAACAATCGTTTCTAAGTCAAGAACTTTGAAGAGTTTCTCTGAGAAGTTTGAATCTTTATTTAATATACTGAGCTTTAATTTGTTCGACTTGAGATGCGTTAAGTAACAAAATTACAGTAAAAGTTAACGCCTGACATTTAAAAAAACAAAATTCTGTTCGTATATTTATTTCGTCTGTTACGAAGTATATATGTTTGATTTTTAATCCTGTGTTTAATCGAATGTATAGTTTTTCTTCTTTTTATTTCACTTTTGGCTAATTTATTTTCAATTAATTTTTTTAAAAAAATGTCTCTCAATGTTTTTCTCATTCCATTTTCCATTTATTTAAATTAGCTGGTTTTATATTTGATTTTGGCCGGCCAGGTGGCCGAGCGGTTAGCGTGCCTGACTGCGAAGCCATTGACTGCGGGTTCGAATCCCGCTTTGGGCATGGATGTTTTTCTCTCTCTCTTTGTGCTGTCCTCTGTTGAGTGTGTGTGATGTGTGAATGTGGCCCACCCTGTAAGCGGGTTTGTGGCAGTGTAGCGTGGGCAATGTTGCTCGCCTCCGTGACTTTGGTTCACAGGTGCCCACTGGGCAACGCGAAATGAGCAACAATTCTGGCATCTTCATAGGCAAAGATTCAAATTCTGTTTGTATTACTTTTAAACACTTATTTTATAGTTGCAGTTTTACTATTTGATTTAATTTCACTATATTAATTTGTTTCTCTTAAAATATTTCTTGCCACTTTATTAGAAATGCAAAAATTTAACAAAAAATAGCAATGTTTTTCATTCCAAATAATATCCCTTTCCTTTTTGTTTAATGCCTTGAAATTTATATGTAATATGATCTATATTTTGTAAAATGAAAATTAGGTATTTTTTATATACCAAACTAATACATTCATTTAAAACACCAGATTATTAATCTTAATTTTAATACTTTTATTTAGTTGATAAAAATAAAAATTGGTTATTGAAATTTAAAAGGCAAAGTAAAGAATTCGAGCTACAGACAGTTGTGGGCCAAGGAGGCCCCAGCTCCCTGCGTCATGCTGTATGATGGTAGCAACAGGGTCAACATTGCGCTCAAGCCACCTTTCTTCTTAAAACAACAAGTTTCAAGTCGCTATTGTTATAGAACCCCAATCCTTCCTAAAGATCAGCGTCTCTACAACCATGAGCCATCACGGTTGATAACTTAAATATACCAGACCATAATTATATTGGTATGTTTGAGAAGAATTCCTATTTAATTTTGTTTTCTTTGCATGAAAATTAATTTGAAAAATTCTAAAACAGCAATATTCTAGAATTAGATTATCCCAATTTTACGTAATAATTAAATTTCAAGAGATTTTTTTAATGGCGGACACTTGGGATGTATTGTCCCATTGGCCTCTTATGCCAGAACTGCTACTCTCTTCTCGTTACCCAGTGGGCACCTGTGGCGAAGCCACGGCTGTGGAGCAGCGTCGTCCACGTCACACAACCACGAACCTGTTCATAGGGCGGGTCACATTCAACACATAATTAAATAGATGAAAAGAACAAGCACTTAGTGCAAGTATTTAACATTTAAAAGACGCAGAATGGGAAAAAAAGTTGTGAAGCTAAAGTTCGACTGGTGGTAAATCATTTTTGTCACCAGATGGCGTTCATTAAAAATAGTTTTAAATCGTTCTTGTTGCCATTTGGCGTTTGATAAATATTGAGTATTAACATATTTGCATACGCATTATTTAAATCAAAGAGAAGTTGACGTTCCATTCTTAAATTACGATAAAATAACCGACAGAAATCAAACAAATTAATGATAAAATGAACTAATTAATTATTTAATTAAGGTTAGAAGGCATCCGGTAAAGGAAAAAAAATATGAATTCGTAATCTTTACCTCGTGGCTTACTTCCAACTATTGAAGAACTTTCTTTTGTTGTGAAACCAGGCCATTAACCAATTTTCTCTAGATGTGGCCATAGTTGCCGAGGATAAAATTCTGGTTGTTTTACCGTATACGATGAAAACAGTCAATAAATTACTTTTCTCTCTGTTAAAAATTTGAATACCTTCTTTTTTATGAGTATTTAACTGTTTTAGTAGAATATGATGAAATACGAATAAAATAACTGACTCTTTTACTATTTTTTTCCGAAAAATGTCTAACCCTGTATTGCAAAAATTTTGATTTCTTAAAAAAGTGTTATGAGACGTAATTTGTAAGATAAACTTACAGGTTGTTCAGTAATGACCATCTTTAATACATATTTTCAGAATTCTCGTCCGAAAATGAAGACAAAAAACTAAATATCTTTGAGATTGTACATTATTACTTAAGCTAGCAAAAAAATAAAAACGCTATCGAAATTTTACGAACCGCAACTGAGGAACATAGAACTCAAAATATTTAATATTGTTTGATTGCCAAAGGTAACAGAGAGGATCTGAAAGTTGGTTATCAGACAATGAAACTGGTTTTGATGCTTTTCTTCGAAACTCCGTCACTATTTGACTGATATCGATAGTGTTTTTGTTTACCCCCTCACTTAAATATTAGTTTTTGATCCTCTTATGTATCTGGACTTTATTTTTCTAATAAATTTAAAATAAATATTAACTGATTCTGCGTTGAATCTCTATTCCAAAGACAAGAGCAACGCTTATGAGCATTGGTTATTTTTTTTACCAGATCATACTAGACCGTACCAGACATACATCGTGCTTAACGCTTTCGGGTCTTGATTACTGTTAAATTGATCTCAGGTCGTTACGTTTTTGCTTTAGATTATGCGACCAAACACACAATCCAGTCGTAACGCTGTATCGGTTTAGGATAATTATAACGGTTTAGGCTAATTCTTCCTCTTCAACACACTTTTCTAGAACATCAATCCATAGCTAACCCCTTAACGATAGGTTAATTTTCTAGAAAACGGTCATAAAAGTGCCTATTTTTTCGGCTTTTGTATTTGTATTACGTATCTGATTAGTACTGACATCTAGCTTAAAATAAACTAAGTAGCTTAAAATAAACTAACAATTACCTTAAAAATATCCTGGTACTGTCATCTGGTGCGTAAAATGAGAAATAAAATGTTTTCCGGGCAAAAGAAATGAATTAGTTTTATTCTTATTAGCGAGTTACTACTGAACACTTCAACCCGTTAATATCACGGGAGCGAGAAATAGAGGGCGAAACCTCATTCCGTCATTTTCATGGGAGCGAGAAGAAAGGGGTTAATTCTGAAATTTCAAAGGGGTGGAAGATTCCTCCCTGCCATCACTGGTATGGGCGCAAAGAGCCAGGTTCTACATTCGCCCTCAATTGTGACAGAGCTTCTAAGACCGCAATTTCCAGATTAGTAAACGGTCACACAAAAAGTCTCTCGTTTTTCGAAACAAGAAAAATCTTCGAGGTCTGCTCCAAAGCTCAAACTGAGCAGGTCTCTCCTGACCACATCCTGGACTGTTTGGGACTTTCCAGAGAGGACATATACTCATACCCCCTTCTGGTGCTCGATTTCCTTAGGGTCAACGGTCTGATGGACCTTGTCTGACTTCGTCAGACATTTGGAGGATAAGGCACAGCAACAACAGGATAATCATTATAGAACACCCTGTATTCCCTAATAATTTTTTTGTCGTATGCATGTTTAGGCAGAGAGAGTGTGATTGGTCCTGTTTTTCAGTGGCGCCATCTATGGCCAAGAATTCGACTTCTGCCACACCATTCACACAACCGCAATCCAGTTTATAGGGCGGGTCACATTCACACACACAAAGGAGAAAGGAAAATGACAGAACACNAGGCAGAGAGGGTGCGATTGTTCCTGTTTTTTCAGTGGTGCCATCTATGGCCAAGAATTCGACTTCTGCCACACCATTCACGCAACCACAATCCAGTTTATAGGGCGGGTCACATTCACACACACAAAGGAGAAAGGACATAGAAGGAAACATCCGTGTCTTGCCCGAGATTCGAGCCCAAGACCTTTCTGACGCAAGGACAGTTCTCTGCCCCCTACACAGGACGGTCGGCCAATAATATTGATAATAGGAATTAAAATATGAAGATAAAATTGATTTGCTCAACAATAAATTTGACTTTAAAACAAATAAATTCACTCTTGAATAAGACTAAATTCAATTTTTAATTAGACAATTTATATTTAATTTAAAATTAGATAGAAATGTTTAACTTTTTAAAAGAAATTCAGCGCAATAGACATTTCTAAGATAATTGTCGATTTCAAATCAAAGGCAAACAATAGTTCCATTGAAAAAAAAAATCTAAACTGGCGTTTAAATCCAACAAATTAATTAAATATTTTAACAGACTTTCAGAGATTTCTCCAATAACAGATTATTTATTTAACTTTAATCACAATAATTGATTTTCGTAACATAAACATTTAGGGCAACAATGTTTCATCTTTCTGGAATGAACTGTCAAAGGGTGTGTACATAATTGTCACACAGTAACAAACTTTAATTACGTTTCCGTCAGAGCAGATAGAAATCAAACACTGTTCTGATTACGATTTTGTCGTTAGCAGAAACAACTTACGTCAGAAAAGCAGTGCTATTTATAGCTTAACAACATATTCTTAATGAGACATGACGAAATGAAGTTGTCTAAACTTTAGTGAACTCGTAACCTATTCTGTCAAAATCATGATATTTATCTTATTTAAAACCCTTTGGTATGTTGAAGTTTTATTTTGATAAGTAGTTGCTTGAAACGAAATTATTTTAATTAAGTATTTAATTTGAAATACCAGGGTAAATGCAGTTTAACTAAAATCTCACGTTCTAATTGAAATTTTAAGCATTTTAAATATCGTTTGCTCAAAAAAATTCTTTTTTTCAAACTTTAAAGAACAGCTTTATAAAATAGACATTTTAAGGTTTAATTTGGTTACATTGTATGGTTACATTTAATGATATAAGACTACTACACTGTAAAAAAATGTTCATTTGAATTACATTACGATACAAACTACGGATACCCAGGGTGCAGGTACATTCCAACTGTAAAATCTACTTTTACCGGAATATGTTTAAAAAAAATCTGATACACTGTAATTTTCAGTAATAACTACAGTAAAATTACTGAATTACACTAATTAAAGGAATATGACTTAAAAATTGTGGGATAATATCTTACGGTAAAAATAGATTTTACTGTAAGATGGATTTTACGGATGATGCATCACCAGAAGGGGCGGTACTTTATACCATGATTTGATCCGGAATTTTTTGCAGTGTATTTTGTCATTATCAAGAGTAATTTTTATCAGAATTTCCTTAATATTCACTACTGAAAAATATTTCCTTAAGGAGACTAACCGAAATAAAGTTTTTAGAATCGTAAACTCATACCATATTCTGACAAAAACGTGGAACTTTTCTAGTTAAATTAGTTCGGTTACATTTTAGTTCAATAAGTAACAGTTTGATTTGAATTGTTTTATTTAATTATTTGATCGCAAACTCCAATTTTAGTTTTTAGTATTTCTGAAGTACAAAAATCCCTATTGGAAATTTGAGAATTCAAAGTGACGTTCGGTAAAAAAAAATTTTTTTTTAATATTTATTTATTTAAAAAAAAAAGGCATAAAGCATTTCTTGCCTTATTATATGTCGTGTTTACATAAAGGAAAAATATAATTTCTTAACTTGCGAAACCTTCAAAACTAGAATTCTAAGTGCATTTATTGCATCGTTTACTAAAAAAAATGTGTTCTATTTCTCATTTTAAGAAATAAAAAATAAAAAAATGTTAAAAAAAAGCAGTTTTTGTCCGACAACTTGTTACCTGCCAGCTAGGATATGAATCATATACTGTTCTTGTTACGTTGCTTCTGAAAATGAAAAAAAAAATGTATGTCAAAACTGACGTTCTTAATAAAACTCGTAACATCTCCAAAACATAAAATTTATTTCATTAAAATCCTCTACTGTATGACATATTTTAGCAAATATTTCAACTTAAATTATCTTAATTAAATAATTTTTTTAAAATACATCTGTCGTTTCAACATAAATTGTTTTATTAATATATAACTTAATTAAAATCTCAAATGACGTAGCTTATCAACTGAACTCTCAAATATTTATATTAATTCAAAGTTTTTTAATTTACGTTTGTTCAAATAATGTACTTTTCCTTAACTTTTAAAAAAAACATTTTTAAAGAACGAGAGATTAAAAAATGACATTTTTCAGTTAATATACGCAGTTACCTTCGGTTCGTATAAAATACCAATTCAATTTCTAATGTTAACTATTTTAAAAACTAGTAATCTTACCAAAATTTGAACAAATTGTAAAGCTAATTAAATTTATCGTATGATAAAAAATACCGAAAATAGAGATCAAATATTGGCAAAAAAATTTCAATTTTTATTTAAATAATACTAAGACACTATAAAAACGGATGGGGCCTATTTGACCCCGTTCGTTTTTTCTTGCGCTGATTTGCAAAAAATAATTTGCTGAAAGTGTAGAATATCTCAAACTTTTTTTAATCTGATCTAATTTAAGTGCCCATTAAACCATTCATGCCTTAGTCTTTTAGAACCATATATCTAGAACCATATATATGGACCATATAACTAGAATAACTTATGGGTCAGATTGGTCCCACAGGTATTTTTAATAGTTATCCCATAACCCAAGGTAGTATAGGGTATAAGGCACCCTTTGGTATAAATAAGGTTCCTCAATTTCATTAAAAAAAGTATTTCAACGTATTAATAATTATTATTTTTAGAGAAAAGGAAACTCAATTATCTATCTAAGAAATTAATGTATACAAATAATTGAAAAGCAAGTGTTCATTTCAAATATATCGTTTTTCATATCAATTGAAATACCATAGTCATGATCAAGTCTATAATAATACAATAATAATTAAATACCGTAGACGATGATAAAGTCTATAATTTGTATATAAAATTAACTATGATTATAATTTAAAATTTTGGTTGTCTAACTGATTTACACGCAAACAATCTGGAAAGGACCAAACTGGTACCTTCAGTCTTGCTAGATATGTAGCAATGTTCAGTCTTTCTAGGTATGCAGCAATGTTCAGTCTTTCTAGGTATGTAGCAAATGTTCAGTCTTTCTAGGTATGTAGCAATGTTCAGTCTTTCTAGATATGTAACAATGTTCAGTCTTGCTAGGTATGTAGCAATATTCAGTCTTTCTAGGTATATAGTAATGTTCAGTCTTTCTAGGTATATAGCAAGTGGCTGGGTGGCGCAGTTGGTTTGTCGTCGGCCTTCTGAGCCCAAGTCTGCGGGTTCGATCCCTTGCCCAGACACCGGATTTTCGGGATGCAGAAAATCCTCAGCGGCCATGTCGTATGATAACGCGGCATGTAAAAGATCCCTGGAGTGTCTTATTGGCTCTTGGAATTTCCGGCAAAATTAAATTCCTAGTGCACTGTAGCATCCAAATAGAGTCTCGGTGCTGCCATCTAGTGTGGCAGAAACTAGACGTCCAAATAAACATGACCAACGGTATCTCACCCATTGTGGTGGTCCTGAAAGAGTGGATACCACCTATGGAGAACGCACTAGATCTGCTCATCGGCAAGACCGATTGTGTAGCTCATTGGAAATAAAAAAAAATAAAAAAAGGTATATAGCAATGTTCAGTCTTTCGAATGTTAAATTTTGTGAAAACCACATAAACTTCCTTTGAAACCATAACACGAAATTTTTATTAGCACTAACATTCTTTGTATGTTTACCAATAAATATTTAATACAATCCCTAAAGAGCTTTTAGTAAATACACAAAAGAAAAAAACCTTGTGACGATACCAAGAAACCTTCAACAAATTCTGAAACTCCGGTTGATTGAAATCAACAGAATAATACTGTGCTAATTCAATGCAAAATCCTGTTAACAATATGCAGAAAAAATTCATTCTACTTTTGGAAATGAAAGGTGAAGGAGGGAGAAAGTTATAAATGGCGCTGTTAGAGTTGAAGCAGTTTATCATGCAGTAAAACTAACAAGAACATTTTGTAGCTCAGGTTACAAGTAATTTTCAAGTGACTGATGTGAAGCCTGTAAAGCTAAGCAATTTCTAGCAGGTAGGTAGGTACTTAAATTGCTTCGCACTAGAGCTACACAATGGGTTATTGGCGAAGCTCTGAGAAACATCCCTGAGGATGATCCGAAGACATGCCATCAAAATTTTGATCCTCTGCAGAGGCTCCCCCGCTTCGGAAGCTCGACGGCCTGCACGCGAAGCCGAGCACTTTACGGTAGAATAGTTTAACGAGGACCGATACAGCAGGCTGATTTTGATCAGCCTGCGCAGGTCCCCACGCAGACTGATCAAAGTGGTCACCCACCTGCTTTCGTTGGTCTACTGGAAACCATGTCATTACGATCATAATTTCTAGTAAATGTATGCAAACTTTTGTACTGCGTATTTATGACTTATCTATATTTTCTGAATTCATTATTAAGAAAATGCAGTTAAGTTATAAATTAAAGAAAAATATGAGAATGCAGGCATTGTAATGAGTTATTGACTCGCAGTTTGCTTTCCTATCCTAGGTTCATCCTAGGTTCCCTTTTAAAGGTTCCTTTTTTTCTTCTTTTCTTCTTATTTTTTTTTTTTGTTCAATGAGTTCTAGCAGATATCAAAACCTGCTTTAATCACGATCGTGTAATTGCTAAACTTACGCCAGTACTTCTGATTTAATTTTGACTAAATCGTATTTTCTTAATAAAGAATTATTAAATTATAACTTAGTTTGAAATTTAAAAATGCTTGCTTTGTTGAATTTTAATTTTTGCTGTCAAAATATCCGTTGAGTCTGTAATTATTTTTCATTCAACGAGCTCATGCGGAAAGCAAGAGTTGCTTTAATTACGATTGTGTGATTGAACGAAACAATTTACGTCAGAACTGCCTATCTCTATTTAAATTAACTACATTTATTTAACACGACGTACTAAATTAAAGTGGTCAAAACTTTAGTAAAGTCGTAATATGCTCTGTCAAAAGAATGGAATTTATCTCATTAATATTCTCTAGTAAAATGACATCTCAGTTTGATAAGTAATTGCTTGAATTCAAACTATTTCAATTAATAATTTTTTAAATCTGAGAATATAATTTCTGGTCTTATGGAATTTATAAAAAACTGAGAGAAAATCAGAAAAAGTAAAATATGATCTGCGTTTTTTTTTTTTTTCTTCCTCAGCTGGAGGAATATTGGTTAGAAGAGAGAATTTTTGAGAAATTATGTAATATTTTTTTTGTTGCTTAAATTCTAAATAAACTTTCGGAATTTAAATAATTTGGAGGTCTAATATTGATTTTCGAACCTAATCCTGAAATCGAGAGTCCAATTTAATTTTTTAAGCATAATTCTAAAACTTGAAATATCTAATATTAAATGTAAACTATCTAATATTAAATGTAATATTAACTAGAACAAATGAAAATTTCGAATCCTTTGTGTTAATTTCGCTTTTCTGGTGTTCTTTACGAATATGTTCCACTTAGTGCAGCTTTCGCGCTTACATCCAAACCATAGGAGCCGTGGTAGCTCATGCCATTGAGGTAATTGCCATGCCATAATCATGCCATTGCTCGTCTCCCATTGAGGTAACTGAGGTTCAAATCTGAGCGATGGCCAGAAGACCATGATCTTTGGCCAAAAGTCAAAAATGAAATTTTCAACTAAAATATTTGTAGGTAGTTTTAATATAGCCCAAATTAAGTATTAATAATCATTCCAAACATTATAATTTACTTTTTGGACTGACGAGAGTACAATGCAATGAAAAATACGTTTCAAAAATTTTTTCTTGAAGTAACTTCTAATTTTTTATTTCAGAAATATCTATAGAAAATTCACCTTACTGTTACATTTTTATCAGAGTAATTAGTCTGAAATTATCGTACAATTTTACAATTTGTTGGATTAGTTTATACTCTTGACAAACTTATAGTTTATATCTCATCATTTGACATTTTACAATGTTTGAATGACTTTCGAAACTTAGTTCCAAAACGCTCCACGACGTAATTAGCTAAGCTTTTTGTTGTTATCTTTGATGTTTCTTCTTTCGAAAAAACCTGCCCCATTTTACCCATATTGCAAAGGTGGACTAAATATACCGAAAAACAAAAATTATGTTTTGTTTTCATGCTTTCGCTTTATTTTGTAATATTACTTCGGAAATATAATTTGCTCTTCATTTTTAATATAAAATTAATATATTTTCATTGCTATATTTAATTATTTAAGCGTACTACATTATTTTTTTAATTTTTGCTCGCCATATTTCAGCCGCCATTTTGATTTTTGGGGTACTTTTAGTGTATTTCAAAATTTCAACTATGAATTCAACTTACCTGCACATAAAAAACCCCAAATTTTGAAACAAATTTTATCAAAATACTAATTTTGGCCACAAAACCTTGGATGCTGGCCCACTGTGCGATGGTTGGTCGATACGAATTCTGCTCTCAGCTCCCACCGGCTGCATTCCTAACATAAAATACCCTCCTCGGCAGACCAATCATTGATTTGAATCTGCTTGCCATCGGGCTACCCAATGGAGATTTCCGTAATCTTCCTCTCAATGCAATGAAAATGAGAGTTGGTTCTGTCAAGAAGTGAGAAATCTGATTCCCAAGCAAGTGGATGACCCATTGTCTGAGAGTCAGGTAGGTTACGGAGACAGAAGGACACTCTTTTGGTAGGTACGGAGAGAAATGAACATAGATGTGTCTGGTAGGGGGGAAAAACTCTCTCTCTGTTGATATGGGTGGAAAAAATCAAAACATTGTGTTCCTATATTAAAATATTTCTGTGTGCATATAGCCGTAAATGATAACTCAGAATACAATGAAAATTTTTCATAATTAACATCCTTAAAATCATTGAGTCTGGACTTCTAACGAATCTAACCAAGCAAACCACCAACATTTCACATCCTAAACGAAAGCTAATTTGTCTCAATAATTAATCCAGGCGTTCTCTTGTCTTCGGAATTAGGTTCAAAATAATAAGGTTTTAGAGTTGAACATGGATAAACTAAAAACGAATAATGGGTTGGATGTTCAATGCCAGTCTATAAATTAATGAACAAGATTAAAGCATTATTCTGGAAGATGGAATCGAAATCACTAAAATTTATTTCAATTGATTTTAATTGACTAGTGGGTTGCTCCCCCTGCTCGCTAACGCTCGACAACCCCCGAAAATTGCTACGCAATCTTATATGGTTCGCTTCGCCAACCAAGCTCGCTTCGCTCGCTACTAACTTAGTTACATTGCAAATGCACAAAATTCTAAGAATTCAAAACAATCATTCAAATCCATATAAAAACTTTTTTTTAAAAAATATTACATCTTTTTAGTAATAACTAAGTCATTAAAATAAATTTGAATTCAAATAAATGACATGTAATTCGTTAAGCCTATTAGAAATGTGTTATAGTATAATTCGTGATATAAATCAAGTAATAATTCGTGATATAAATTCGTAATATATAAATTCGTAAAAAAAAAGCGCTTACCACAAAATACTAAAATAGAGATCTATCGACAAAGACTACTCACTTCTGCCTAGCTTAATACTATGAGATTGCCGCAGCTGATGCTCTCTGATTATTTCCGTTTCCGTTTTTAAAAGCGCTATATGTTGAGCCACCTCAGCTAGATTTGGCATGTGACATTTTTAGCAGCAATCATTGGTCGATTCACCGTGTAAGAGAAAGAGTAACGTAAACAAAACAAAGCAAACGTTGCCACCGGCGGAAAAGAAATACAGCAAAAATTTGGGAGCCACGTAAGAGAATTATACATATTAGATTTTTAACTTGCCTAACAACGTGTCAAATTTTGGTAATACAATCAAATTATGATAAATAACTGTATAAACAATTTCCATTTTCGGCATTTTACAACACGTGTTTGAGTGTTGTGCAAAATTATGGCGTTGTCTACTATATAATAATATAAGAATTAGTTTAATATCAATCAGTTGCAGTCCATTTGTATAAATTGCTATTATTATCAAAACATTTGCCCAAATCCCTTCTAAACTACTCAGCATCACCACACTTAGAATGCTCGAAAATTAGGATCGAACATTGTCCGAAAGTGATGCTGCTAATTGCTGATAATAGTTGAGTATTTGATTCCAAAACTATTGTAGGGAACAGTTACTAATTCTGAAGCCCTTTTGTGGATCCCGTAATCTTGAAAGATTAGTTTCTATTAGCTGATTTTTAATGATTTGTTTTCCTTCGCAATTTCATAAGGAACGACTAACAAATAGTTAAAACGTCTAACAATTAACTACAACTCGTGGAATATTTATCAGAACAGAGCAATGCGGGTAAAGGAAAGAATTTTATGCTACATTGCACATGTTTATGAACCTTCTTGACATTTATACAAAAGGCATTATTATCAAGACATTTTATACAAAATGAATAGGAATTGGTCAACAAAAAGATATTTAAACTAGTGTATTGCAAAAATTTTAAACATTTAAAGCAATGTTAGGCAATTTGATTACGCTTAGCACAAACTAAAGAGAGATTTTAAATAATTATTTCCCAGGAACTGTTTTATCGAATAGAATCTGAAGATAGGTAGACGCAAAATGTTACGTAATTAACAGATATAAAATGCCTTGCAGTTTAACGTGACGTGAGAGAATTCAGAATACAATTAAAATGAAGAAATTTTGAAATTATTTAAATATTGAAACTGCTTGTTTTTTAGATTTCCTCTCTCTCCCCTATTTTTTGGAATAAAAAATCCGAATTCTTTTAAAAAAATTTACAAAAGAAAAAAATATTCTTTTTGCTTTATATCTATCTCAACTTAAACCATTAGGAATTAAGTGTGCCCTCCAAATCATGATGATTGTCATCTAGTTGTTAAAAATATGATGGCTACGTCAAAAGTTAGTCATAGCATTCCAGCTTAGTTAACAGTTAGCTATAATACAGTTGGATATATTAGTATAATCTCAAAGAATTATATCAATAATGAACCAAAATATAGTGCAAATCAAGGCCTCTATTAGCAAATATTGTTATACGAAAAAAATGCTTACGGCTTACTTTCGTTTCCCAGAAATATTATTTAATAATTACTTTAATAATTATTTATTATCAAAGAACAAAATATGTAAAATGTTGTAAAGATGTGTACACGTTTCTTGTTGTTAACTTAAAATTAACTGAGATCTTGGTAAGTATCTAATTAACTTGGAAATTAACCTTGTCTTTCTAAATAGTTGCGATTTCTCTAAAAAATCGGGATCAACAAAGCTTGAATGAAAAACTGAAATTTAAGTAACAATTTGAACAGAAATAGAACTTTTTTCTGGATAAATTATTAAAATTTATAACAGGAAGTTCACATTAGATAAGAGTACGTTTGGCACACAGGCTCAATTGACACACTAAATTGACACAAAGGCACCCCTCTGTTTTTCTTTTGCATACACCTTTTGAGAATACTGGCTTATTTGCTGACAGAAAAGAGCATCCCTGGAAAATGGGGAACGCATTCTATACAATATCCAACAAGTGGTTCTTCTGCTGCACACTCCTCCTTCCATCTTTAGTAAAACTTTTACTTAGAGAATTTTAACCATAAAAAAAACTAACCTAAGAATATATAATCACTAAAAAAATAACCTATAAGATTACTTCTAAGGCAAACAATATTTTTATTTTATAGCCGTCGTTGAACAGTCAACCCAATTTGTGGATTTACGACTACTAATGTTCAACTACGTAGCCTTGTAATCTTGAACCGAATCCACAAGACAAGTAAACTCCTGGATTAAGTATTGGGAGAAATTTGCCTTTGTGGAGGACTTTTGGTGGAACTAACCAGCATTTGCGTTACATGTAGAAGAAGACCACTAGAGCCTCCCACGGTTAGCCTGACAGCAAAAGGACTCTAATCCATAATCCGTCTACCACTGAGGATATTTCACGTCGTCACTATGATCGGTGCAAGCAGAATGCGGATTCATATCGACCAGTCTTCACGGGATTCGAACCAGTTCACCTCATTGGAAGGCGAACTCTCTCTCCCCTGAGCCATCGCGACATTAATCAAAACGATGCAGTTCCGTAATGTATTTTATTAAATTTTTACAAATTAGATCACAAGCATTGTTTTTTATTGCAAAACTGAAGCTGTACTCCATGTTATTATTATTCGGTATTTTCAGAATTGACATAAAGAACATTGACTGTTGTTGAATAAACCTTGATCAACAGTCATGAATAGCAATGACGAACTCACAAAAGTCATAAAAATAAAATATTATTCGATGAAGAGGATGTTTTCAAAGGAGGACAAAGGCAATAAGTCTGTTTTCGCAGTATTTTTTGTTTGTACGTCATCACTGTGCTCGGTGCAAGCCGGATGCGGAAATCGTATCGCCCGGCCCTCGAAGGGATTCGAACCCGGTTCACGTCATTGGAAGGTGAACGCTCTATCCCCTGAGCCATCACGGCTCCAAGCAAACAATATCTTAACGATGGAGGAAATAATTTTCAGAAGATTAAATCTGGGTCACGCTCAGAGCTCCCCTTACCTGTCGCTCCGGGCTATCGCCTGCCTAGCCCGACCCTGACTGTACTTATCAGAAAAATGAATTATATAAAGATATTGTTCTGAAATATCCTTCATAAAGATCTATTGTTCCGAGGAATGTACCAAAAGATTGTAATGCTCTGAAATTTGTCGCGTAACAGACTCTACTATTCTGAAGATTGTACGATAAAATTGTATTATTTTGTTTTGTTTTGTATTATACTGTTAAATTTTCACTATTAAAGACTACTGTTCCTAAAACTGTAGCATAAAATTTAATAATTTTAAATTATCCTTAAAACACTATACTATTCTGAAAACTATGCAGTAAGATTTTACCATAGAAAACAATATAATATATTATTCTAAAGAGAGTACTATAAGAATATTTTGTTCTAAGAACACTTCAATCGAATTTGTAACTTAAGAATGTCGCAAATCTTCTAAAAAATTTAATATGGTATAACTTTTTCGCTAAAGAAGAGAATGGTGTTCCTGTCTTAAAGCTTTTCAGAATAATTTCAACAATTTAATTTAAGTAAAATTAAAGCGAAAGTTTTTTGTTTCCCTCGTAATTTAAACTTTCTTTATAACTACTTAAATGAGACAAAGACATGCTATTCACATTAATCTCTTAAGTTTTGCATGAGACAACGCCCTAAATGCAAAACTCATTAAATCTCTAAACATGAAAGTGTTTTAAATTATCAGAATAATTTATTCGCGTGTTAATGTACAACAGATAAGCTTTATTTTAACAATTGGATAACATCCTTGCATTCATTTTCTGAAGGTCAAGTTTTTCAGTAAATGTCAAGGTCAAATACTAGGTATTAATTTTGAATTTTTAGCTTAACAGTGACACTGAGAGAAATTTCTCTAAAAAATGGTAAAATAATAGTTTATTTACTAACATTCAATCAAAACAGTTAAATTTACCATTAAAAAAAGACAGTATTCAAACTGTTTACCGTGAAAAAATCGGTTACTGACTGTTTTCACCTAATACGGTTAAAAAACCATAATTTTATCAGTGCCAACTAGAATAATCTGGATGTGTAAAATCAATAGTTCGATTTTCCAAAACTTGTTATTCTTGTAATAAAGCAATCATTCAATTATTATTTATGTACCATCTTTAACATAATTTAAGAAAAATTTTAACCATCATCTTCAAAACTATAAGATAATCTCACATGTCATTGTCAAACTATGAAAAAATTATGATAATAAATAATCATGAATACAAATAATCATGACTGTAAAAATAAAAATCTATAGTTGATAATCCCTATCACTTCAAGCATTCATTATTAATGATTACTAGCAATCATGATCATAAGCATTTTTATAAATAATAAAAAACCATAATTGTTCAGTACATGACTAATTATAATTATGATAAGAATTAATCGTGATTGCAAGTACAAGTAGGGGAGAGTGGGGTCAATTGTAACACTTTTTACTTAACTATTTTTAACTAACAAAAAATCCAATATATTATTAGTACTAATTGACAGACGAGTAAAGTAGACTATCCTCTACTAGAAAAAAAAAAAAATACCTGATTTTAAATATTATTATATTAGTTATTAACAATTTTTGACAGTCGTGCACTTGTTACAATTGTCCCCACTTACGGGGTCAATTGTAACAGTTCATAAATTCAACTAAAACATAGTTAATTATACATATTATCATAGTTGTGATATATTTTTTTATTGATCAAAATAGTAGTGATATTTTAGGAGTAAAAATAATAATGAGCAGAGACCTAAAGGGTTAAACTTTTAACTTTAAGGGGTTAAAAATTTTAATTTATGCTGTGAAAGGTGACAAATAAAATAATGCACATGCAACATAATATAAATGATATAGGAAACTATTGGTGGTTCTTAAAGAGTTAAGTAATGGTTTGTAAACATAAGATTATTTATTTTCAGCTGTTACAATCGTCCCTTTACTTATTGTTACAATTGTCCCCAAGACGCCATTTCAGCTTCATTTGTTAAAAACAATGCTAGTTAATTAGCAAAACTAATCTTTTTTTTATTGAAATGTTAATTAAAGTGTCCACTTACATATTCGGTTACTAATTTTTATTTGTTTAAACAAAATTACTTTGTTACAATATAATATTCTAATACCAAAAAAAGTACTTGCGTGGCGTGAAAATATCTTTTGTGATGTAACTCTTTCAAAAGTACATAAAAATGGTTGCCATCAGGGGTGTACATGTAGATTTATTAAATACACCTTGTGCGCCACCTAGGAACCAAATCTAGAACCCGACACTCGAAATTTTTGCTCTGTTGTAATCGTATCCTGTTACAATTGACCCCACTCTCCCAACACCTCCTAGAAAAGAGTAGGTATCTGCACGGGTTACCATAAATATCCTTTAGTAGTCCAAACGTAATGACATCTTTCTTATTTTTCATCCACTGCGCAGTAAACTTCGTCACATCGGACTACTAAATTGATCCGTGCTGAGGCCTTCAGACTTCTAGGAGGTGTTGACTCTCCCCTACCCATAATAAAAGGAACACGATTATGACTACCAGTACTCACATCCTAACGATAAGTAATCATGATACTTGAAGTCGGTGCAACTAAAATATCAAATTTTGTTATTCTAGTAGCAAAACATCCATTAAATTATCATTTCAACAACCTATAACATTTATTTTAACAGAATTTGACGCATGCTTGACAATTCCTGTTACTTTGAAAAACTTTTAAATCTGAAGTAGCTATACATCTATCTTCACTATGACAAGAAACTCTCTCGTGTCATTGTCTCAAAGGGATGATCAGAGCCCGAATTTATTATGATGGATTATGTTGGCTCAACCTCCCTTGTAAGCTCGAAATTCGAGATCCAGAATTTTTTTTTCCTAAATTTTCTTCTCCTTTCTTGTTGAGGATAAAGTGTTAATCAAATGATAACATAAGCAAGAATTTCCTTTTTTTTAATCTTTTCTAAAAAGTACTTAGGGATTTAAAGGGAAAGAAAAACATAGTTAAGGGGTTCGTAAAATAATATTCCAGATAAAGTGACACTTTGAAAAATGATGAGTTCTTTGAACTTTTCGTATAAATAATCTAATAAATGGGCATGTCAAAATATATTTTGCGAAATTACTTTAGGACTGAGGGTGTAGATACTGATAAAATTTATATTAAAACCTTTTTTATACATACCGATAGAATGAGGAATATAAAAATCAACCAACTGAATTTTTTTGGGTTATTTTATGCACGAAATTGACAACCATCAATTGTTAAATTTTCAATCATCCCCTTATCTTGCTATTTCGTGGACGAAACAAAGAAAAAACGATATCATCCTGAATAAATTTAGTTTTAACAATCGGGATTTCGCGAACCAAGATTCAATCTTAATGGTTCAAAAGAGTGATCAAAAATATGCTAATTAATCAATACAGAACATGTTTTTGGTTGAAAAAGACATACTTTTTAAACTTTTTTTTCTTTCTAACGACAGGTACTGAACTTTTTATTTTACTCGGAAGATGCCGGAGGTGTTGCTCATTTAACGTTACTTAAACTTTTATTTCTTAAGAACAATTTGAGAGATTTCATTCTCATTTCGTATTTTGTTATTTAAAATTTCATTCAACAGAAAAATTTGTGTGCCTTAAACAGCAAAAGCAAATTCTGGGAAATTACCCATGCTGTATGGTACAGAAATGTTTGGTTAAAAACATAATTCTGGTATTAAAATACACATAAATGGATTCATAACATTCACGTCTGTCTGATTCTTGGAACAAACAATTAGGAGTAAAGATAGAATTACTAGAGACACGTCCAAGTTTCCCCAGTCAATCAAATCGGTTTTAATGTTTTACGTGCTGCCTACTTAAGTACTGATTCATAAAATTTCAAAACCTTTTTTTTCTTACTCGATAATGCATTTCACTCCCTTTATTTCACAAATACAGGACTTTCGTTACATAATTCCTTCAAATACAAGGCATTAAGATTCAAATTAACTTTCGTTAATTTGAGTTAAAGCTAATTCTAATACACATAAATGATTCAAAATTTCATATGAAATGCTCTTAAAATGTTGGAAAAGTCTGTAGTAGTAGTTTGCAACTCTGTAAATAACTCGCTTCAAAAAAGTGCTTTGCAAATCCTATGTGTATACTTNATCTAATTTATTTCTTTTATTGGAAACAAAATTATCCGTTTGAAAATATCGCCTCGCAAAATAACATTTAGTAAGCACCTGCAAACTTTCTAACCGGAACTAGAGCAGGCATACAACTCGAGATTGTTATTGTTTACATTTCTACTGAAAACACCATTCATATTCACGCCTGTCTGATTCTCTGGCCAAACAATTAGGAGTAAAGATGGGATTACTAGAAACACATCCAAGTTTCTCCAGTCAATCAAATCGGTTTTAATGTTTTCCGTGATGCCAACGTAAGTACTGATTCATTAAATTTCAAAACATTTTTTTTTCGTACTCGATAATTCATTTCACTCCCTTCAAATACATGACTGCCAACTTTCGTTAATTTTATTTAAAGCTAATTCCAATACATATAAATGATTCAAAAGTTCATAGGAAATGCTCTTAAAATGTTGGAAAAGTTGCCCAAAATTCTGATAATTTTAGTTTTTAAATGCCAATCACTTTATAAAAGAAAGTTTGTAAAAAGCGTAGTAGTTTGCAGCTCTGTAAATAACTCTTCAAAAAAGTGCTTTGCAAACCCTATGTGTATACTTTTATGAATTCATCTTCGGAAAGGATACTAAAACTATACACTAAAAATGATTTTTATAGCTGTTTATATAATTTACACATGCATTTTTTTAATGAAGAATTTTCTCTTTTCCTTTTAAAGCAAAGTTTAATTAATTTATTGGATAGCATGAAATGGAAAATTTCTATGTTATAAGGAACTCCAACATTTATTTCTTTTTACTTAAACCTTATTTCAAGTAAAATATGAAGTTTACATGTGAAGCAGATATCTTTCAAAAATTGATTTTAGTTTTCTTGAACAATGTCTGGGGGGATATCCCACGAAGATACGTCACAGATGTTTCAATATTTAATATTAAACTCTCGTTTTTCATTCAAAATTTTCCTCAAAAGTTTCTTCTTTTTCAAGGATTTTCACTTATTAAAATGTATATGAAATGCTAGATTATTTTTTGATTACTTGTTATGTATTAAAAGCACATTCATCAAAAACTTATTAATTTGTGCTATTATTCATCTTCGACTGAGCCAATTTTATTGTCGTATGTGAGTATAAATTTTTATTTTAGTTCATTGATGTTGTTTAAAGTTCGCTAGACAGAGAAAATAAAAATTTCTAAAAAAAGGAAGAAAAAAACAAGATTTTAGCTCCTTAAACTCAAACAAAGTAGCTTTCATTTAAACTTTGTATGCTTTTTTTATAAATTTTTTTTTATATAGCTGTCGTTGAACAGCCGACCCAATTTTTTAGTTAAACTCAACAAAGTAACTTTCACTTAAACTTTGTATGCTTTTATTATATATATTTTTTAATATAACCGTCGTTTAACAGCCGTCCCAATTTCTGGATTAAAAGCAATAAAGTAGCTTTCACTTAAACTTTGTATTAATTGAAACAAATTAATTGAAACAAACTTTTTTTTCGTGTTTTTTAAAGAAGATGTTTTGGGTTTGTTTCAGTTACAATGGGGTTGGACCTTTGCAGCCTATTGACGGTATGATGTGTTCTGAGCAGTACATTACTATTCTGGGTAAAAAATTTGTTCCAGAGTTGAAGAAATGATACCCTGATGGAACAGGGATTTTTCAGCATGATTTAGCTCCTTGCCATACGTCCAAAATTGTCAAGAAATTCATGTCTGAGAATCAAATTGAGACATTCTGTAAATTGTTTTAGNAACTCTGTAAATAACTCGCTTCAAAAAAGTGCTTTGCAAATCCTATGTGTATACTTTTATGAGTTCATTTTCGGAAAGGATACTAAAACTATACATTAAAAAATATCTTTACAGCAGTTTATATAATTTACACATGCATTTTTTTAATAAAGAATTTCCTCTTTTTCTTTTAAAGCTAAGTTTAATTAATTTATTGGATAGCATGAAATGGAAAATTTCGATGCTATGTGTAAAAGTCTGTAGTAGTAGTTTGCAACTCTGTAAATAACTCGCTTCAAAAAAGTGCTTTGCAAATCCTATGTGTATACTTTTATGAGTTCATTTTCGGAAAGGATACTAAGACTATACATTAAAAAATATCTTTACAGCAGTTTATATAATTTACACATGCATTTTTTTTAATAAAGAATTTCTTCTTTTTCTTTTAAAGCAAAGTTTAATTAATTTATTAGATAGCATGAAATGGAAAATTTCGATGTTATAAGGAACTCCAACATTTATTTCTTTTTACTTAAACCTTATTTCAAGTAAAGTATGAAGTCTACATGTAAAACAGATATCTTTCAAAAATTGATTTTAGTTTTCTTGAACAAAGTCTGGGGGATATCCCATGAAGATAAGTCACAGATGTTTCAATATTTAATATTAAACTCTCGTTTTTCATTCAAAATTTTCCTCAAAAGTTTCTTCTTTTTCAAAGATTTTCACTTATTAAAATGCATATAAAATTTTAGATTATTTTTTGATTACTAGTTATGTATTAAAAACACATTTATCAAAAATTTATTAATTTGTGCTATTATTCATCTTCGATTGTGCCAATTTTATTGTCGTATGTGAGTATAAATTTTCATTTTAGTTCATTGATGCTGTTTAAAGTTCGCTAGACAGAGAAAATAAAAAATTTAAAAAAAAAGAAAAGAAAAAAACAAGATTTTAGCTCCTTAAACTCAAACAAAGTAGCTTTCATTTAAACTTTGTATGCTTTTTTATAAAAAATTTTTTATATAACTGTCGTTGAACAGCCGACCCAATTTTTGGATTAAACTCAACAAAGTAGCTTTCTCTTAAACTTTGCATGCTTTTTTTTATATATATATTTCTTAATATAACCGTCGCTGAACAGCCGACCCAATTTTTGGATTAAAATCAATAAAGTAGCTTTCAATTAAACTTTGTATGCATTTTTTTTAATATAACCGTCGTTGAACAGCCGACCCAATTTTGGGATTAAACTCAACAAAGTAGCTTTCACTTAAACTTTGTATGCATTTTTTTTTATATAACCGTCGTTGAACAGCAGACCCAATTTTTGGATTTACAAATATTAATGTTCAGCTACGTAGCCTTGTAATTTCGAACCCAATCCAGAAGACAAGGGAACTCCTGGATCAAGTATTAGGAGAAACTTGCCTTCGTGGAGGACTTTTCGATGGAACTAACCCGCATTTGCGTTACATGGAGAGAAACACCACGAAAAATTCCCACGGTTAGCCTGAAGGCAAGGAGACTCCAACCCATAATCCGTCTACCAATGAGGATGTTTCACGTCAGCACTGTGGTCGGTGCAAGCCGAATTCTGAATTCGTATCGACTGGGATTCGAACCCGATTCACCTCATTGGAAGGCGAACGCTCTATCCTCTGAGCCATCGCCAAATGTACAACGACGGTTATAAAATAAAATATTTGTAGTGACGCTTACATGTTGGAGAAAGTTTGTACACACAGTAATTTTTAAATAATTTGCTTTCTTATTACTTTCATATTATTCAATAATTGTCACCCTGTATCACTCAAAATGTCTTACATGGAGGAAAGTTTATCCGCATATATATTATCTTGAAATTTTCTTGTCTTATTGGTGACATTCAAATTCATAGGCTGCGGGGTAGCTTGTACAGAACTGTTAATAGAATTGTTTTCGGCACTAGTTGTAAAACTATGTAAAATTAGATAACGTTATATATTTTCTGTGTTGGACGAATTCGGACTCACGTCCCCTGCAGCTATGTGATCTATTACTCGTTCGACTATGTACGATTTTCATCGTTCCTCCCTCCACCTAACACTAATGTTGGTTAGTTACACTTACAACATCCAAAAGAAAATCAGATTTGTCTCAATGCTTGATATAAGGGTTCATTTGTCGTCTGAGTCGGGCTCAAAATTGAGTCGAACATTTGTTGCAGCATCCGGGATAAAGCGTTTATACTTTATCCAGGAGTTTCCTCGTCTTCTGTATTGCAGGGGTAATTGTGAGCCCAACTTAAAAATCCTTCAAAATTTCTTGAGTAAAATCATTAGTTACGCATTTCAAAAAATTAATGTCTTTATAAATTTAAATCATTGATATTTTCACGACATGAAATTCTAAGTAAATTATATGCAGCATAATTTAAATTAATAATTATGTATAAGTTTACTTTTATCTCTAATCACATTTATTATTCTACCAGGAAAAATATTTACAAATGAAAGAGATCCCGAGAATAAATTCTAGTTCTAATATTTTTAAATAAAATATACAAGAATTTTAATACATAAATGTGATCGATGATTTCTTAAAACTCTTGGACATTGGATTTCCGGATCGCAGTTAGCGAGAAATCCTGAAATCCGGAATTTTTCCGAAGCATAATATATATATATATAAATGAGAGAAAGAGAATTGAAATCAAGCAATAAAATCGGTACTTATCATTTTTTTTCATCAAAATTCTTCGAGCTTAAGCTCCGATTTCCTTAGTTTCATGACCTTGAAAGAGAAATTGGATAATATTAATATCAATATTTCACACATCAAAATAGCAAGCATATAATCTATAGGAGATAGCAATCAGCAAGCGGCACGAAGGGACTGTATATATGCTGTTTAACCGAGCGGTTGTGAAAAAATCAAAAACGTTCAATGTTACTTACTAAATTAGAAATACAGTATTTATTTCTTTTGTTTTTTTATTTCTGTGTAGAATATGAAAAAAGTAATTAAATTGCTTTGAACTATTCTTATTATAGTGTTACAGTTCTTCGGATNTATATATAAATGGAAGGTTACGTGGTTTATTCTTCGTAATCAAATATATATTCAGCAGCTTTTTCTCACCGATTATGAAATTATAATGAAACGATGATATTTAAAAAAATAAAAACTTAATCTTACCTGTAGGTCTTGGATGAGGTAATCTCATACGTCCCATGGGATTTCGAACATGAACATATGAAGGCATGGTTGTAAAGTCCGGTTGCGAATGAGATCCGTTAATGCTGTTGATACGATCAAGATCGTTTAACAGAGTGCTCATCTCTTTCTAACAGCACTTTTTGAGCTTCTCGTACCACATTCTGGAAGAGGCGGATTTCTTTGAGACTCACTTTACGAACGCTTTCGTCTTTAAAAATCGAGTACAGGCCATCTTTGTACACATTAGTTCAGTTTATATAGAATTGGAGCTCAAGTCACTAGCACTTTTAAGAACCATCGATTAAATTGTGTAAAATGCAATTATTTGAATTGAGGTGATGTTCGTAATCTTTCAAGAATAATCATGAGTCATTAATAAATGTACATTTTCTGGGATAAAGGTGGCTTTAAATGTATAACGATGTATATGAACATGGTATATCGAAATAAATTACTTGAAATGTATTATTTGAAAAAAAAACATAATTTTAATTCTATAGCAGCACCATTCTCGTGAAGTTCAAACATTTAGCACATGTTGATAAAAATTAGTTCAGCATCAATAAACTCTCAAAGTATTCAGCATATGAATTAGTTTCATAACTACTTCGCGTCGTTTTTATTTCCAGATGGGTTTTTCATTTTCATAAATTTATCTTCTGAAATGATGAATTGTTTTTTAGGAAAACGTAAATTATTCACAGATTCTGTTACTCGGCTCGGCTCATTAGGAGAAATATTTTCAAAGCAAGTGGTGAATCTGAAAAATAAAAAAGATATGTGTGTTAAAACTATCGGGGTTAAAACTATTGAAAAATCAATTATTATTAATTGCAGAAAGTTAATGTTATCTATTTCACCCTATAACTACTTTCAGCTGCTATGACAGAATAAGTTCTTTGTCTGTAATCTAAAATGACTGCTTTGTACAATTTTGTACTATTTCATTATTTATTGTCATTTATAACTGGAAAAAAATATCGAAAACATACTTTGACCTTTTAAAAAAGTATCATAATTACGCTCATTAATTTGATCAATTGATAAGTATAATAATCATATTTAACAAACAGTAGACGACCATAATTTTCATATTTTATGAACATTTATTGAGCATTTAGTGACATATTTAATGACGCATTTAATAAACACTTGATTAGTGTAGTAGTTATATTTATTGAACATGATATTCGTATAATAGTCATAAAGAGCACTTGATGAGTATAATAATCATATTTAATGAACATTTCTTCAACATTTAACATATTTAATGAACACTTGATGAGTATAATAGTCATATTTAATGTTCATTTGCTGAACATTTAGTGACACATTTAATGAAACCTTCATGTTTGTAATAGTTACGTTTATTGAACGTAAGATGCGTATAATAGCATATTTAATAAACTCTTGATGAGTGTAATAGTCATACTTAATGAACATTTACTGAAATATATAACGAATACTTGATGAGTGTAATAGTCATATTTAATGAACATTTACTAAACATTTAGTGACATATTTAACGAATACTTGATGAGTGTAATAGTCTATTTAATGAACACTTGGCTAGTTCATGATAGTTATATTCAAAGGAAATTTTAGGTTCTATAATTTTTTGGAATTCTCGTTGATTCTATGTTTTTTTGTTCATTATTTTTAACTATCTCGAATGATAAGTCGGTATGACTTTATATTGTTTCAATACTTCATAACTTGTAAAAATTATAGAATTTGAGCATCTAAAAATATATTGTAGGACAATTGATAAGTATAGCAGCTATATTTAAAGAAAAATTCAACCACCTTTAACCTTTTTATTAGGTTTTGTATCTTTATCTGCAAAGAATGTCGACTAACTTTTATTATTTAAGAATGTATATGTTGTGAGGATAATTTCAAGAATATAATAAAGCTATACAATTAAAAAAAATTTATTCTTGCTTTATAAATATTACTTGTAATTTTCTTAAAATAAAATCTCTATAATCATTCATTACATGTCCCATACACACTAAGGATTAAGTGATTTCACAGTAAATTAAAAATTACCCAAAGGATAATGTATTTCATCAATAAAATGCTTTAGCATTCGCTTAGCTCATTAATTATTCACAACACAATAATTTGCATCATAATTCTCCCAATTGTATAGAAAATATATTAATGGTTCATGATTAAAGTAAAATACACAAACAAAAAAAACTTTCCTTACTGTCTAAAATGATAAAATAACTACGTTTAACGTACAAGAAAAATTCAAAAAATTATCTAAAAAATTAAAAACATATTTTTGGCCTCATGGAATATTTAACTTGTTTTCCTATCTAAGTACTTTACTTTGGTTATGTACTCATTACAGATTCGGGCAAAAGCCTTTAAATAAAATAAATAAGATTCAACAGCCATTTAATTTTAATTTTGTTCACGTTTAAAACTTCTACAACAGTTAAAAAAATCACTGTATACTGCTTTTCTGTAGAATTATTTCATAGAAATATTTTAAAAGGTTTTAAGAAACTTTTGGTAAAACTCTCTACGGGATTTTAATAAAGCTTTAATGTAAAAAAAAAAATATTTCAGATTTCCGTTCAAAGAAAAATTTAGTATTGAATTTTAGTTTCCTTTTATCCACTAATTGAAAAATTGTTTAGAAGATAAATTCGTAAGAGAATTATGTAATTTTCTTTCTCCTTAAAACGTTTCGATTAAAGACGAGCAGTTTTATTGAAAAAATTTCACAAGAAAAGTCTTTTTATATTTGCTAATAATAAACTATTGTTTGAACGCAATCTTTTACTGAATTGTATTCTTTTTTAAACATATATATTTCAATTTTTTAAGAAAATTAATGTTTCTTAATTGCTTAGTCTTTCAGTTTATAAAATTCATAGTTCGTATAACTTCCACAAGGGAGACAAAATGCATAACAGCAAATGGTTTTTACTCGCAGTTGCGAAAGAATATTTCGTAAGATAACACATTTTTACTTTAACTTTGAAATAATAAATTGCTAATGTTTATATTAAAATAAGATTTTTTACATGAATTTTTTTTTAAAAAATAAATTTGAAATATTCTTCAACAAAAAAATCTATTTCAGTTCATTGACTGACATATAGACCATTTTAATTTTATATTAATATCTATTACTTGTCATACTTTAACGTAATGAAATTAGTAACTGAAATGTAATATATTGTTTGATATATACAATTATAAACATGATATATATATTTTTTCCAATGCCCGCCTGGGGAATGACCTACGCCATACAGGCATCCAAAAGGCAGATTTGTTGGCCACTCTTTCAGGGGCACCATATTAGGTGGGCCAACGTTACTCCCACAGTAAGAACATACAGTACAGAGAAGGAAAGAACATCCATGCCTTGTCCGGGATTCGAACCCAGAACCTTTCTGATGCAGAGGCAGTTCCCTAACCCCAACACAAACCGGTCGGCACATGATATATATAATTATATATATAAAATTACTTAAAATTATATAAAATTATATATAATTATAAACACAAATAAATGCTATACAATGCAACATTGAAAGATTCAAAGAATCTTGGAAGTTTTTTTTATTTTTATGGATAAGTTTTACCGAATTTCAAAAGCTTTACCATAGAGAATTTTGAAATTTCTCTCAATGAAATATTTCTGTTCGATCTTAACTTCTAAAGAGTACTTATTTTTTAGTTTTAATCTTTCAACAAATTGCAGATTTTTTAACTAAGTTTTTCTAATTATTTACAGCCAGCTAATGTTTATAAGTACTACACGTACTTATCATTTAGATACATACCAGCAGATAATTTTCACTCTCAAAAACGAAAAAAGTATCCAATGCTTAATGCAGTGATTCTCAACCTGTGGGGCGCGCCCCCCTAGGGGGGCGCGAGCACACTATCGAGGGGTGGCGCGAGAATATTCAAGAGAAAATATTATTTTTAAAAAAATGATTAACTGTATGAAAGGAAAGCGCACAAACACATAGAAAACAAAATACATTTCGACATATTTAATAACTTATTAAATTGAAATAACTTATTGAATCAAAACTTAAGGTAGGGAGCCAAAAATGGCTTTGCTTTGAGGATTTTTCCTAATTTTCTGGTTAAGTCTGTGTGGCTGAAATTTTTTTTGTAACATCTTACACCTATCTCTAATATATATCACGTATACTTTTAATTGTAAAATAAAATTTCATTTATTTTATAGTACAATTTCAAAATTGTAGCTTCTGCGCCTAAGGTTTCCCACAGGTTCCAAAGGTGAGCCATATATTGAAATCACTTTTTCACTTACTCAAATTATCCTTAGAAAAAACATTTAGACTGGCAAACGTCTTTTAAAAAGGCACTTTAAGTGTCTTGTTGGTAGGAACAAGTTTCCCGATTTTGAAAAAGATATTTGTTTTTTCAGAGTGTATAATTTGTTTATTGATTTTACATTGATAGTTCTTGTGTGAAGTCACTAGCGATTCTTTTAATCTTTATTACTGAGTTAATTTTTTCAAAAGGATTAACTAACAAGAATTAAATAACCATACTAGAGTTAACTAACCTAACCCATAACTAGTATAAAAATACCCATATTTACAAGAAAATACCAGAATCGACCACAAAAACACTCATAATTACCAGAAAAATAAAAAAATACCTGAAAAATTACTTTGAAATGCAAACAATACAAAAAACTTGTAACAAAATATCGCAATTTCTGCTAAAATGCAGAGAACGTCAAAATATTATAAAAGTTTAAAAAATACCAAAGTTCCATATTTGCTTAAAATGAAATAAATCAATTGGCATTCAATTCAATCATTCCTCTTTGAGAAATAATATGCTACGTAATGATTTATAATGAACTCTTTTATAGATTTCACGTTTGTTTCCGAAGGTGGCCCCTGTGTCCCCAAGATGGCACCGGTGTCGGGCCACCTTGGGAACATGCATATGGTCACCATTTGCATGACTTAAAACTATTAATCTGATAGATTAATTGGAATTAAAGTAATGTGGTTAAAGAAAAAGAAATAAACTTTCAAAGTTCTAAGAATTTGAACACATATAAATTACAATATCTTCTCACCCGAAAATTAGAACAACTGCAAATATGATTCAAAATAAATTTAATTTTACTTCGGGGGATGGGCTACGTTAGGAGCACTGACCACCTTTGGCTTACCCACCTTACTTAATCAAAGCATACTAAATTTAAAAAAGAAATTAAAAATTTTTAGTGACTTCCTTGGGCCCAAAGAGCGGAAAAGATTCTTTATCTCAGGGTTCTAATTTTTATATAATTTGCAATCGTTACAACCATAGTTAACACAATATTAAAACCAGGGACGCATTTCTTTTGATGCCAAAGCTTCTCTGTGGATCATGCAATGTGTACAGACGCATGGAGGCGATTTTTTACAAGTTTACAAGTGCTTGTATACTTTTGAACCTTCCGGATATTGAACGAGCACCATCGGTGCATATTCCGATGCAATTTTTGCATTCTATGCTTGCCTCATTCATAACTTCTTTTGAAATAGAAAATAATGCTAGCGCTGTTGTTTTGAGTTCTATTGATTTGCAGAAAAGTAGTTTTACTATTTACATATTATCACAAAATCAAACATAGACAATTAAATGAGCATCTTTATTGTGCTTCATCAAACTGTATTGAAAACATTTTGTCACGCAACATCGAGAAAAGCTGACACTACATTTTCAGCAGTGTCACCAATTCGAGGAGAAACAGTATCGTTTGAAAGAGGACGGTAATTCTTTTGAAAAATTAACTCCAAACATAGTTTCTGCAATCTCAATTGCTGTTGGCTTTTACTTTACTTTTGTTTTGGCAGTTAGTTAAAAATATTTTAAAGACAGAATTCAAAATACTCAATATACATTATTGTTGTATACATTTTACTGTAAGTGGGGGGCGCGATGAAAATTATGATTGAAAACCGGGCCGCGAATACTGAAAGGTTGAGAACCGCTGGCTTAATGGATTTCACATTGAGAAAAAAAATGGTCAAAGCTACCAGAGTATGGTAAAATTTACCGTGTTTTTTTTCTCTTGGTACCAAAAAGCTCATTAGTTTTTACTGAAATACTTTGGTATTGATTTGGGTCACATTAACAATAAAAAACGATTTTATAATAAGCAATCAAATTTAGTAAATGTAATAAAATTTCTTGATACCTTAGAGCGGGGCATAAAAACCATTTATTCGGTTTAATTTACTATTCAGTTTTGCATTTTTTACTAAATAACCGGTAATAAGAACCATAATTTTGAAGACCAGAATTTCCACCAAACCGACACATTATAAACGGAAATTACTAAATAATGGTCCTGATACCGTATATTTTTAGTTTCATTAACCAGAATAATGCCTTTTTTTTACCAAAAATGTCATTAGAATTCAGTTTGGTAACTTTACCAGAATATTTTTCTCTGCTGCTCGCTTAAATGTTTAAAAAGTAAATTAATGAGGCTAATGCTAAATAAAAATTTTATATATATATATA
>NC_092211.1:17939721-17943846 GCF_043381705.1 Parasteatoda tepidariorum
ATCTTTCACTTCCATATAAGGAAAGATTAAACGATTTGCTATGAGTAATAAATAAATTGATGAGGCGTAAGAATACAGAAAAAGGCATATGACTGGGCCTCTTTACAGCTAAAAATCATCCTATAAAATGCAGGAGCAATGTTTTTGCGTGACTTTTTGGTGTATAATGTTTACAAACTAAACTCCGTCGGATCTGACTGGAACTTTGTCCCCCCTCTCCAGCCGGGAGAGCGGGGATGTGACTTCGGCTTCACGATCTATTTAGTAAATAAAATCTTGTGCACAATATGTTCTCATTATTCCTGCTTTCTTGACAAATAAATCCACCAAAATATAGGGGTTGTTGCCCTTATATTAGATATATATATATATGTATGTATATATAGATATACACACACATAAAAAGCTTCTATTAATCTTTTTATGTTATTTCCTTTCTATAAAACAAATTCTAATTAATTATTCCAATCCAAACACTCTCTCATATCTTTAAAAAGCCACATCATGTTCGTAAATATGTTTTTTGCTGAAATATGCATAATTATAAGTAAAGGCATTTTTCCCTTTTCTCTTTGTGGGAATCGCGCGACCTTTTTTATAAACCAATAGTAATTTCTAAGATTTCCCCCTTTTCCCTAAATAGAGACATTTTCGGAATTTTTGCAAGATTTTCCCTACCAGAAAGACTGATCGTCGATGGAGTAAACTTCACTTTTCGCTTGTCATCCATTTGAAAAAATGATCAAATAAAATTATTTTGCTTTCATTAAAATCCTGTGTCTGCTTCCCTGAATTTCTCTTTCAAAGGGAATATTCTGTTATTAATCTTAATTTAAATATCACACAGTAACTTGTCGATTTCAATAAGTGTAAATAACACTCTGCAGAAAAAAAATGAATATGAAAAGTATTAATCATTTTCATATTTTATCTCTTTTCAAGCCCAAATTTACAATTCTGAATTACATATATTACGGTGAAGTACTCTAGAGAAATAACAAAAACTATTTTTGATAAATTTTAGAGAAATCTCTGTGGAATTTGAATAAAACAACATATTTTCAGAAATTCCTAACATTCTATTAAGGCGAAAGAAAAATAATTATGCAAATAATTTATTTAAAAAAATTTATAAGTTAATTTCAAAAAGAAATGACATACAATCCTACCGCATTATAAATTTTCAATGGAAAATAAAAAAAAATTATTTAAGAAAATACATTGAATATTAGATTTTTATATTTTTTATGACGAATACTGTCTATTGTTTTTCAAATTATGTTCTTTTTTTTAAAAAAAAAATAAACATTTCAATTGCTTTTAACTACATTTATATAAAATTATAATTCTGAGGAATTAAAATACGTAACTTTAATTTAATTAAATGTAGATTTTACATGTATTCCACAGGGAAGAGAATGCACAAGAACAGAAAACGATTTTAATTCACAAGAACAGAGGAACACTTCTTTATGTAGGATGTTTTAATTGGAGCTTTAACATACTAAATTACAGTAGGTTAGATTAAAATAAGAATTTTTAGATAGAAATTCTAAACATCAGTTGGTAAAAATTCGGTGTTTTATTTTATTGAATGAAGGTCTCCTTAATCTTGTTTATTTTATTTTTATTTTTAATTCATAGGTATTAAGATGAATTTTATTAATTAAGAAATTAAACTCAGTTATTCTAAAAATTAGTAGAACATAAAATGGCTGTACTATTTTAACTAATTTTTAATATAAATAAGTAACTGCTGCAAAGTTCTTCCTAGAAATATCAAAATAAAATTCGTGAAATTTTGGAAGAAATCACTGCAAAATTTCAGTAAATATTTTATTCTAAGGAATTGCTATCAAATCTGCAGTGCAATTGGAAAATCAACGTATGAGTCAAAAAATTCCATATTGAGAATTTTATATATTTGGCATTTTCGTATGGTAAGCTACATATTGCACTTTTTTCTTTAAAAAATAAATTCTGTTTTATCAGTATTTTGAAATTCTATTTTAGAGTTCTGGCATTAGCAATAGAAGGAAAATAATTGCCAAGCCATTTTTCTCGAAATCAATCGTTTAACACTCGGAGTTGTTTTTTGAATTGCACCGCAGAAATCATTTGTCAAAGAAAAATTCTATTCCATAAACTGCAATTTCTTTCTATTCTTTTAGTTTCTCTCTAAATCCTTCATGAATAAATTGTTAGAACTGACTTAATAAATAAATAAAAAAAATTCTTTCCTTATGGAAATTTTCCTTCAATTTAAAACAAAATTTTTAATGAAAAAATTGCATTGATTTTTGTATTTGTTGCTAAGAACACTAATGAGTGTTCCGATGTAATCTTAAACTAAATTTTGTTTTTTAAGAAATGTTGTTTTAAATTGTTTATAACGGCATGCATTTAAGATAATAATTCCATGAAATTTTAATTTTTCATCTTCAAGTTAATAAAATGTACATTTCGTGTCTGTCGAAGTAATAAAAAACGATAGCAGACGATATTATTTCGCCAGAAAGAAAGAATAATTTGTTATCCAGCGTATTTTGACTAGAACTAGAGAAGCTTGAGTTAAATAAAAAATTTTAGAGCGAAAGACATTCGAATAAATTACTGACAAAAATCGATGTTCATTGATTGACTAGATCTTTTATAATATTCATTCTATTTTTAATCCTGATTCTGAGCTTTAGAGGACTTATCACATAATAAAGAACCGAGTTCAATGAGTAAAAAGATTTAAATGGAAAATGGCTAATTAAATATGGTAATTTTTTAATTGTTTCCTATTTAAGCCATCTTAGGAATGAAATCGTGAAATAATGTATAATTAATGCTCTAAAGTACTTCATAAAAACATCAGAATTGAAGTTGTGGAGTTTTGAGAAAAATATCGATAGAATTTTTATGTTGTTGTTGTTGTGGTCGATCATTGGGACAAAGGGAATGCGATTGCTCTTGTTTTCAAGTGGCGCCATTTTTGAAAAAGAATTCTACTTCTGCCACACTCATACGTCACACCTGTTTTTAGGGCGGACCTATTCATACATCCTTTCATTCGTCCATAGATCGAAATTTTTACCTAAACCAGAGAACGATCAATCTCCAATTCAGTACCCCCAGAGTTATTGATTTGTTATGGGGACGTAATGGACTTTGTAACCCGACAGATTTAGCGTGCACCAGTCACCATTTACAACACGGGGAGTCTTCGGCTGGCAGAATTCGAGCCGGATTCCCACAAACGTGAGTTCAGCGATCTGCCAACCAGTCTATCCCTGCCATAGAATTTTAATAAAAATCTTATTTAAAAAATATAGAATATCCCATCATATTATCGCAAAATTGTGGGATTTTTTTCCCTATTATTATTGTCTTTTTCTTGTAAAAAACTTTGAACTGATAAACTAACTGTTGAAACTTACATTAAAGAAATATGTTTAGGTAGAATTAAATTCTAAGTATTCATTTAAAAAAATATTTTTGTTCTATTTCACTGATTGATTACGCCTTACATATTGATTATTCTTTTTATATTCTTAATTCTATATAGAATAATCAATATCACATTTTAATGTCACATTTCGACGTATCAAAGTAAGTAAATATAAAAAGAAGAAAAATACTAGTATGTGTTTTTATATTTTAACTCACGCTGAACAATTATAATAATATACATTATTTAATACTGTAAATTACACTGTAAGTCATTTTGTAGCATGTTAATATTAGCATATAAATTAAATCCTGCTAGCTTTGATTATACAATAATATTATATGGATCAAATTGAACATGAACATGAACGAATCACTTTAATATCTTATTAATCTTGTATCAAGTTTAAACGAAATCATATCATAAAGTACTAATGTTTAAGCTCTATTAAAAGTAAGTTTTTGAGCGTGAACTTCATGGAAGCGTCAGGAAAAATCTTAGTAAACCACAGTGAGAAATATTTAGAAAATTTCAATTAAAATTTTACTATGCTCACCCAAATTGAATAAATTAAAATTGTTTAGAGTTATTTACTGTAAATTTTCTGTCAACGACAGAAATAAATTGTTGCATAATTTCATTATAACATAAAAACCCTTCTTTTCTGCATGATTTTTATTCAGCTCGTC
>NC_092211.1:17943984-18000468 GCF_043381705.1 Parasteatoda tepidariorum
TTAGTGGATAACAATTGTAAAAAATGAGTGAAAACAATCCCACGGACAATGCGACGGATTTAAGGTTATGTCAAGGCACGTCTCTTGTGAATATCAATTGATTGTTAGGTTTTCTCTTTTGAAATTACATTATGACGTATTAACATACATTATTAATACAAATGCATTTTCCATGGCGAGACGATGAGGCTACCACAAGCACTTCCACTGGTTCAAGGGGTCCACGAGGGAAAAATGCACAGTATTACCGTTATTAGAGAGCACGGAAGCGAGCGGAGCAGAAAAAGGAGTCGTTGAATAGAACTAGTAATCCTTCTACGACTGCTGATTCTTCTACAATTAACTTCGCAGGTTACGAAGTTTAACTTCTTCCCCGCGGGGGGACTCCACGCACTATTTTTTTAGATATTTTCTCTCAAAACAATTTAAAAAGAATTGTTGCATAATTTCATTATAACATAAAATATCTCCCTTCTTTTCTGTATGATTTTTATTGAAAAAGAACAATTATATAAAATTTGTGCTTTTTTTCTCTTTATTCTTAAGAATACTACCGGTCTGTCATATTTCCTCTTCAAACTGAATTGTTTTTACGAGGAAAAACATTATATATGTTTTAACTACATAAAAATAAAAATATATATTTTCAGAAATTTAATTATTTTGCCAAAATTAAATTCACATTTGTCGCTTTTTCCTTTGAGAAAACAAAATGCATTAGAGCGACAACAAAAGCAGACGATATTTATTTACACTTTATATGAAGAAAAAAAATTCTTTGTATAACCTGTTAGCATAATATTTGAAATGATATATTACGGAGAATTGCATTAATGCAAGAATCTTTTGAACTGAAAGAAATTCTAAGTATTCGATGACAGAAAATCGATTTCTTCTTTCATTGACTGACGATTTCCTTCTTATTGACTCTTCTATTTTTAGATGTAGACTTAATTCTGTGCTTTGCCGGCCTACCACTTACTTATTGAATTAACATACCTATGTAAGGAAACGTAAACAATGAATAAAAAAGAAATTTTAGAAAGAATTTGAAGGTGCTTTTAAATTTATAAATTAAAAAACCTTAAAAATAAATTAATAATTAGTTCTTAGATTAAAACCATTTTCGAAATTTGTTTTTTGTATTTAATTCTATACAGTTCTTTTCAGTGCACGTAAGTGGATAAAAATATATGGTAAATAATGGAAAACAGACAAAACACTGGCAATGAAGGAAATGAAGCTTTTCACCACTTTCAAAAACTAATAGGATCACGATTTCTAGCTCAAAAATTAAAAACTTAAGAACAAACTGTACCTTCAAAAGTATAAAAGACATTCAATAATTTGAATTGTTCTAAAGGTTGAAGTTATGATAATCTAATTTAAAAACTAGATCACTGGAGAAAAAAGATATAAGAGTTTATCGCCTGTGATGAGGAATCGAACCTAATTCCTTTAACTTGTGGGGAATTATAAATCGACTACGGCAACCATCATCTATCAAAAGGTTCCTCAAGATGAAATCAAGTTAGCATGTCTTATATACTAGTGATTTGGTATTTAATATCTGTAGTGGTAGTTACGCCACAAACTTAAAATCAATTTTTACACTTATACTCAAAAGCATTTGGTAATAGGGACAATCAGCGTTTTGTAAATACGTAAATGATTTATAAATTCTCTCAGAAAATAAATAACATGTGCATTTGGAAATAAATATCTAGTCAATAAATGTCCGCCCTGAGAGTAAAAAAATTATCTAATAAATACAAATCAATCCAATTAAGTGACTTGTACGAGCACAAATAAGTGATCTAATTAAGAATTAAATTAAGATTATGTCACTGGTATAATAACACTACTTTACTTAATATTTGATAATACTACTTTAATAGGGCATATGTGCAAATAAATCATTCAATCAATAGTAATACCTCATTAGTGACTAGCGGTAAATAATGAGTCCAACAATAATTCGATAATTTCTAATAAATGAGCTCGCATGTTACTTACAAATAATTAATTCATTTTTCTGACAAAATGGTTAATAAACCTAACAGATCATGAATAAAAAACTAAAATAAGAAATTTAAAGCTTAGCTTCTTACACTTTACAATAACGCGATTTTGTAAAGTGTAAGAAGCTAATTCTCAGATTTTTACAATTACAACAAAGCCACGAGTTATTTGTGAACAACACCGCAAAGAAAGAAATGTTAAATTTAATGCTGGAAAACAATTTATGTGTATTTTTTCGGACTCTGATTTCGACATTTAAATCAAATTTTTAAGAAATTAGAAGGAAAAAACGAAATTCTTACTCGTTATTAATAAAAATATTGTCAGTAAACGCATCCTTAAATGTACTGGTACAAAAATAATTTAATAAAGGGCCCAATAAACAGAACCACTCAGCAGAACTTAGTCCGAACTTGTCCTTTGACATTCAGCAGAACTCCATAAGGGGTCATACATGACCTATTTGGCAGGCATCCCGATTTCCTTTTCTAAGTTTTATGTTTATCACTGATTTATAGAAAAAAGGGGATTTTTCTGAACATGTTTCGTCATATGATAGTATGTATTAATCATCTTTAGTATCTTTACTTGATAACAAATGGTATTAGTATAAGTTTTTAAAGAAAAGAAAATAATAAAATTGCAGTGACATAAATAGTATGCGAAAAAAAATATTATATTTCAAGTTTTAGCTGCAAGTTTTAAGTTTCATA
Source organism: Parasteatoda tepidariorum (assembly GCF_043381705.1). NCBI lineage: Eukaryota > Metazoa > Arthropoda > Arachnida > Araneae > Theridiidae > Parasteatoda > Parasteatoda tepidariorum. The sequence goes on from NC_092211.1 coordinate 17,946,720, forward strand.
ATTTTAAAAACTTGCAATGGTACAATGATTGCGAAAAAGGATGGATTTTAAAGTATAACATCAACTAAATTTTCTTCAAGCAACTTCAAACTTAATTTATAATTGTTATTTTTTATAACTGTCATTAAAACTGTTTGTCTGTCATGCGTTTTTAACGCTAATTAAATCTCTAGTAATGAAAACTAAGAAATAATCAATCTCAACGACTTTAAATCTAATGATCGGATTTAAACGAATTAAGTTGCAATCTTTATTGTCTGTGGTTTCAGCTTATTGAATATCTCAATTATTCCTACGTTTCTTCCGAATAAAAACGAATTTTTCAAATTAACTGATTAATTAACTGAACATTTAAATTATAGTTGCAGAAACCTGAAAAATGTGGTTCTAACAGTTTTGTGAAAGAGTTAATTGATGATGTCTTCTTGTTTTTTTTATATAAAATATAATATATATGATATATAAAATATGTTTTTTTACATAAAATATAATATATATGATATATAAAATATGTTTTTTTATATAAAATATAATATATATGATATATAAAATATGTTTTTTTTTTATATAAAATATAATAATATATAATATGTATCATAATTCAGTTTTACGTGGTGCGAAAAAGAAATCTTTAACTGAGATGTTCCCATTTTCTTCAATTAATTTTGATTTGAAAATAGATATGCATTTAATTTTAACGGAAACATAAACAAATTTATCTAAGAGTTTTTGTTAATAAAAGTTTATTTTCACTCAAAACTTTAGTAATTTGCGCAAGAAACTTAATCTCTTTTAACTTTGCACACAACACTCTTTTAAGATAACATTACAAGAAATGCTTAGTTTTTGTTATCAAATTTGTCACACAACTTAATTAATTTTTTTTTCTACATCTTAATTTTATGAGTTACATTTTTGTAACTACAACATAAAAAACGAAGACGAGTCACAGCTTGCCTTAAGTCACTAATGACTATTCAATTTCTACACAAGACTATATAAATGGCGAAAACTGTGTAATTTCATCTTCTTGAAATTCGCTACAAGATACTGACTAAATATTTAATAGTGATCAAGAATAATTGCGCATTTTCTGGGCTACAATTAGATTTCGTAAATTCCAGACTGAACTGTTCCTTTTTAGTATTTTGTTCGAATTTCTCCCTTATCTACACATTAAATTCAGCTTACTCAATTAACTCTCACAGGTTTAAAGGAGCATTTTGTTCGACTTATGCAAAATATTTCCTAAAAGTTTTAAACCCGTTTATAAGTTAAGACTAGTATTTTGTAACTATTACTAAACTATGTTTGATACATGTATTATTTTAATTCTGTGCATTTTGTAAGTAGCTGTTAATTATTTTGAAATTGATTATAGTAAAATTCTTACAACTTTTTGCAATAACTTCAGAATTAAAAACGGGCCAGCTAGTCCGAAGTAAACAACATTGAACCAGTGATTTTTTCTTTATCCACAACAGATAGGTGTCTTGGTGAATTAAATTTAAAGCATCCAGAATTATGATAAAAGACGTACAGCATAAGATAAAGTGCGAAGCAAAGCGCAGAAAGAGGGAAAGAACAAAATTTTACAAAGGTATATACAGTGGTGGCCAAAAGTGTGGACACTTTTTAAAAGTTTCATGTTTTTCAACTTTGCGTGCTTGTAGAATACATTAATTTTCACTTAAATACAAACGTTTACATATCAAATTGAAGGTAATTTAATGTAGAATTTAATAATAAATACAGTATTACAATATCTGTATTACAAAAAAGATTATGCAACAAATAGTCAGATCTATCTTAAGTTTGCATTTTTTTAAAGTGATACTTACACAATCAATACTTAGTAGGATAACCCTTAATTTTTAAGACAGCTTCACAGCGTCTTTTCATCGAGTGAACGAGTGTTTGGAGTTCATCTTTCGTAATCACATGGTGCCAAGAATCAATTATAGCTTCACTTAGTTGTCTTTTATTGGATGGACGTTTTTTTCGTACAAGAATTTTCAAACGTCGCCACAAATTTTCAATTGGATTGAGATCAGGGCTGTTTCCTGGCCATGGTAATATATCTATGCCTTTATTTTGAAAGCATGCTTTGCATACTTTTGCTGTGTGGCATGGAGCTGAATCCTGCTGAAAAATAAATGGTTCGTTGTTGGGGAAGAGATCCCTGATGGAAGGTATCAATTTTGGTTTCAGGACAGTTTCGATGTATTTTTTGGCATTCAGGATGCCAAATCAGGCCGAAAAAAATGCACAAGTGCTACTACCGATAGAAAAATTAAATGGCTATGCCTTCAAGATAGAAAAATGTCATCAGATGCCATTAGATGTGAAATGAATGCAGCTGGTATTGCAGTAAGTTCAAGAACAATAAGAAGAAGGTTATCAGGATTTGGACTACAAGCTAGAATTCCAAGGAAAAAACCATATTTAAATCAAAAGCAACGCGAAAAACGAGTTAAGTCGGCAAAAGAACACATTAAATGGTCAGAAAATCAATGGAAGCAAGTAATCTGGAGTGATGAGAGTAAAATATCGCTCTTTGGAAGTGATGGTAGAAAATACGTGAGACGTAGAGTAGGTGAAGCGCTTCATCCTGATTGCATTGAAGCAACTACAAAAAATCCAACAAATGTCATGATTTGGGCATGTATGTCTGCAGATGGTGTGGGCCGAATTCAAGTGATTGATGGCATCCTGAATGCCAAAAAATACATCGAAACTGCCCTGAAACCAAAATTGATACCTTCCATCAGGGATCTCTTCTCCAACAACGCACCATTTATTTTTCAGCAGGATTCAGCTCCATGCCACACAGCAAAAGTATGCAAAGCATGCTTTCAAAATAAAGGCATAGATATATTACCATGGCCAGGAAACAGCCCTGATCTCAATCCAATTGAAAATTTGTGGCGACGTTTGAAAATTCTTGTACGAAAAAAACGTCCATCCAATAAAAGACAACTTATTGAAGCTATAATTGATTCTTGGCACCATGTGATTACGAAAGATGAACTCCAAACACTCGTTCACTCGATGAAAAGACGCTGTGAAGCTGTCTTAAAAAATAAGGGTTATCCTACTAAGTATTGATTGTGTAAGTATCACTTTAAAAAAATGCAAATCTAAGATAGATCTTACTATTAGTTGCATAATTTTTTTTGTAATGCAGATATTGTAATACTGTATTTATTATTAAATTCTACATTAAATTACCTTCAATTTGATATATAAATGTTTATACTTAAGTGAAAATTAATATATTCTACAAGCACACAAAGTTGAAAAACATGAAACTTTCAAAAAGTGTCCACACTTTTGGCCACCACTGTATATACACCGAAGAGCCATTACATTATGACCCCCCTCCATCTATAACAATGGGCTCACCCAGGTTTTAATGATTTCTCACCCAGGAGCAATGTTTTCATGGGGCACATTAAGAGCCATAATCCTATAATCCTCATAGAACAATCCCTGACGTCTGTAAGTTACTTGAACAAAGTTGCAAACCAGGTTCACCCATTCATGGCAACAGTTTTTCCTGCAGGGGATGGTGTTTACCAACAGGATAATGCACCATGTCATGAGGGTCGAATTGTCATGGATTGGTTCGGGGAACATTCCAGTGACTTTCAAGTCATGTCTTGGCCCCCAAATTCACCAGACCTTAATCCAATAGAGCATTTGTGGTCCTACTTGGAAAACAAAATTCGTGCTGCCACGCTACTCCCTCGCAATGTGAGGGAATTGCAGGACCAGTTGGTGAGCGCTTGGTACCAGATACCTCAGACTACCTAAGACTACCTATCATCACCTTGTGGAATCAATGCCACGGCGGGTGCTAGCAGTTTTGAGGGCTAAGGGTAGTCTTACATGTTATTAGCAGGGTGGTCATAATGTAATGGCTCTTCGGTGTATATGCGTATAAATAAAATGCAACGTCCTACATAATGACCCATAAAAATCCGTTCTGATACAAAATGTTTTAAAAAAATATAATAATTAAATTTAGAATCTCTAAATTCCTGTAGGATCTCTCTCTAAATCTTTACTATTTAAATTATCCAATTTACACCACAATGGTATAGATTAAATCTCTTTCATGGATCGGGGATCTTCGGACTAAAAAAAATTGTAAAACAGTTTCTCTGATCTTGTCTAATATAATAGCTGTATAAATAAGACCTGGAAAAGTCCACTCCTCCAAGGTCCGCGCGCGGTTAGAGGGTTGGAAAGCTTGGAAAGGAAAATAGACAATTCTTACCATCTTCAGTTCAAAGACATAGATTTGAGTAGTGTAGTGTGCTCATGTAAAAGTATTGTCCTCATTAAAGATTAATTCTAAACAATAGCGCATTAGTGTAGCTCTAACGGATGTTTCAAAATCAATTAAATTTCAATCAAATCTTCTGCAGTAGTATAATGGACACAAAACAGAAGTCTAAATATTTAATTTGAAATCAGAAAGCAAACTTTTATCTTTTTTTAACATTATTCTTTTAACTAATGAAGTCAGCTTGTAACGAAAATAAATATTGTGAATATTTGATCATTACTTTAGAATAAATATAACAATTTTATCTCATAAAATGAATATTTTGCTGTATCATAATCACAAGAAACGTTTTAAAATAGCTCGGGTGATCTTTACTGATTAAAAATACCACAATTTTGATGCGGACATTTAGATGCTTCTGTGTATCATGTTGCCAGACTCTAGAAACATACTAAAGAACATTTTGATGTTAAAATGGCACATCTAAAAAAAGTTATTTTTTACTAAATTTCTCCAATATATATATTCGCTACGTAGGGGAGAGTCGGGTAGCCCCGCCCACTGTCAATTTCATATGTATAGAATATTTTTTCAAGTCAATGGGCCATCGGACATTAATTGTTACATTAAAAAAATATTATTTTCAAAGTTTCAAGTATTTATGCAGCTAGTAACATGGTAAACAATAGTTTTGAAAATATGTTGAATACAGTAGTCATGAAGTTAAGAAAAATTGGTTGAATGTTTCGATTAAACTTCATTTTAATACTAAAAAAATATTTTTTTTCTATACCTACAGCATTAAAGTATGTAGTCTTAAGCTTAATTTGCACAAAGAAAGAAGTTTATATGTGAAAAATTTTTCGAGTAATTACAAATTTACAAAAAAAATTGGATTTCGGGTAGCCCCGCTCACATGAATGTCGGGTATCACCGCCCAATTTTATTTCGTCGATAAATGTGCGGTTGCAAAGATTATTATTTTATTGCTTCAAATTTGAATGTTATATGCATTTTTAACAACAAATATTGTTGTTAGGAAATGATAGTTATTAAATGATAGAATTCACTAAAAGTATATAAATATGTAATAAATAAAATAATTTTGTGATGAAAATGATAAATGAGGTTTATCTATTGTCAATACATTGGTCATTTTCATTTACACCTGAAAAAACAGTCAAAAAACATAATTTTGTACTACCCGACACATTTTGAAAAGAGCTAAAAAACATGTTTTTTTAAATTTCTATTTTTTATAGTTAAACTATTATTTTTTTGGTTCATTCCTTTTACATTATTTAATTAGATGATAAAACAAAAGAAACATGCAAAAATATTGATTATTACTCAATAATATACAGAAATATAAGCAATACTCCTTAAGTGTTCGGGGCTACCCGACTCTCCCCTATATTCTTTATAGATATTCCCTATGCTTTTTGTCAAATATTTTTGCTGTTGTTTTGAATAATAGTTGTTCAAATCTACTAGAAACATTAATAGGCATAAAACAAGGTACTGTTATAAATTCAGTACTGTAAATTAAATTTTAAATAACTTGAATTTCTGAATTGTTTGATCATAAATTACCAATGTCAAATATTTGCAAGCGTCTTAAAGATGACAGTAAAAATTCTAATTTCAAGTTTAGAAATTACATATTTAAAGAAGTCTTTCTAAAATTTATTGTTAAACATACGAGAATTTCGAAAAGAATTTATTTAAACAAACTTGCCTCATAATGATCCTATTAGTTAACACTACCACAATATCTGATGCCAAAGGCTTCGCCAATTACTATTCTCTGTAGTATCTTGATTTTCCCCGGAGATTAAATTCAAATATTTGTTGAATACTTCAAACAACCTACACTTTTGTTGTGTTGATTCGAGGGCATAAAATCTCCCCGATCGCTTTTACTGTTTGTACAAATCTCCAGAGAAGCGGATAAAATTTCCACCCCTAAAAGCACACTATCATTTCCAGAAGTTTAATTTGAATTTAGATGTATTGAAGAGTTGTAAATTTAAATCTGGAAGTATCTTCTTAGAAGAAAGAGATTCTGCTTCACGAATCTGTCACTGAAACTCGTATTTTAATTTTCGATTCTTGTTTCTGGATGAATTGTTCTTATTGGAATTTCCATATATCATGGTTAGATTACAACGAGTCCCTGACACCTATTTTAATACTTTTTTTAACTCGCTTTGCTGCCTATGAGGGTGAAATTTCGCAATTTAATTTTTGTCGAATTTATCTGAAATGTTGTGTGGTTTTTGAGAGCGACCAATCTGATAGCTTAGGTTGGGAGGTTCAGCAAAATATTAGATAAATTTTGAGTATTTAATTCAGTCCAAAACCTCAATGAATATTTCGGACTATATGAATGTCAAAGTTCACCAGAGTAAGAAATAATTACGTTTAAGGAATATTTTTCACAAAGTGAATGACAACATTCAAATATTTAGGACTTAATTTACAACATATAAGGCCTTTACATAGAATTTTGAACCTAATCCAGTAGAAAAGGAAACTCCTGGATCAAGGATTGGGAAAAAATTTTGCCTTCGTGGAGAACTTTTTGATGGGACTACCTACATTTGCATTACATGGAGAGGAAAACCACAAGAACCTCCCACTGTTAGCCTCACGGCAAGGGAACTTTAACCCATGATTCGTCTACCACTGAGGATATTTCACGTCAACACTGTGGTCGGTATAAGCCGGATGCGGATTCGTATCGACCAACCATCGCTGGGTTTCGGACCCGGATCACCTCATTGGAAAGCGAACGCTCTATCTGATTTGCTATTTCTAAAGAAATATAAGAAGTGAGAAATATTAATGTTCAACGAATATTTTTGACTACATGATTACTGACATTCGCAGATTTTCTTGATTATAAGATATTTGTTATTAAGAACTCTTTGTTGACGATTTGATACTTTCAAAGTAAGTAATAAATAATGACATTTGATGGATATTTTTGACTTTGTGAATGTCGACTTTCACCAGATTTATGACATTCACGATAATTATATAAACGGAAGGGAATAAATCAGGCATACATAGCGTGGTTGAAATTGTTCCGACATCAATGGAGAATTAGTTTAAATAATTGTTTTAAATCGTCTGCCAACTCTTGTAAATATAATAACTGTAACTCTGGCCGGTTGCTGGGCAACCAAACGATTTTTTCTTGTTATTAATGTTTTCTTGTTTATCGTCTGTGTATGTCAGTGGAAATAAAAGAATACGACTGCTGTAAAAACTTACAGAAATATCATTTGCAATTTTAATCAATTTTTATCAAAAATGATACACACCTCGAACAAAATCCGTTATTCTAGAATCTAAAATGATAGCGTACCAAGTCCACTCCAAAGAAACATTGCGAATGATAATGAATCAGAGGGGTCTAAAATACACAATATATTATTTCAGACACGTTCACATCTTCGCGTCACGTTTGAGCTGGAGTAACTTTAGAGAATCTTTAGGTTTTCTATTTATTAAACGGTTATATATATATTTCATCTTCCATTCAATGGAATGTTTTTTTTCTCTCCTTCTATCGAAGAAAAGTTTCAAAAGTTCCGAGTTATTTTTACTTCATTTTGATATGTTTTTATAGACGTCAAATGAGAAATCCTATTAAGTGCTTTCAAAATTTTTCGGATTTAAAGAAGATTCTCCTTTTTTATATTTTATTTTAATGGCAAAACGTTCTGAATACTGATTAAGTACTTTCGGAGTGTTTTTGAAAAGCTGCTTATTTTCTCAGAAGAACTCTCGTGTGAAAAATATTTTTAAGTAAATGTGAGATTTTAGTTTCAAAACTGGCTCATTTAGATTTTTTAAAGAAAGTATTATGAAAAGTTTTTGTTATCTCCAATTTTATAAATTATATTTTTATTTATTTATATTTTATTTCGATATTTCGATTCTTTATTTATTTATTTATATTTTCGATATGAGAAGTTGTAGTAAAAAGGAATTCGTTAAATTCATGTGTGAAAATTATTTTCAAACAAAAGTTTGATTTTGTTTTTGAAACTATCTCATTTAGATTTTTCAAGGAAATATATTTTAGATTTTTGTGAAGCTAAATTCTATTAATTCTATTTTTGTATTTTCAGTTCGAAATCCAGTTGTAGTTTCTTGTTTCTAACAAAAAGTTTATACTTTTATCTATGCAATGAATTTTACTTACTAATTTAATTTTTTTAGAATCAAACTTATTTGCATTTTTCACATTATTTAAAAAATATAAAGATAATAACTTTTCTTTAAATTGCGTTGAAAGAATTATAAATATTTACAAAAATCTGATTGCTCAAAACTTTTATTTAAAAAAACAAGCTTTCTAATAGTGAAATTAAGTTTTGATCAGAGTTGTTTTTTAAGTTCTGAATTTAAACAAGTAATTTTGGTCTTTTTGCATCTTTTTACGAAAACAACCAGGTTTGCGTCAAAAACTAGTCAGACCAAGCTGCTATATTTTTTAATCAAAAATTTCCAAAAAGTTAGTGATGTTTTTATGTTTTAATTTTTTCCTCGAAGTAAAATATTACTAGTTGACTGGGTAATTACTTTGTTGATAATTGTCGGTTGCTGATTTAAGAAATAAAAGTGTTAATCAAAATTAATTAAAGTTTGGAAAAATTATTGCACAGTTAGCGATTTTAAAGACTCAATAAAATAAAAACTAACCTTTAAATTTCAGGAATAAAATATTTTAGCATTACTTGAAGAATAATTTCTAAATTAAATTCCTGAAGTATAATATTAAATCAATTCGCAATTAAAATAAATTTTAGTTTCAACCGCGAAAATCTTAATTACGAATCTTTGTTAGAAACACGATCAAAATTCTCTCAGATTTAACTTTTCTAATTATAAAATAAATTATTTTAACAAGATAATTAAAATTATTCCTAAAAGAGCATTTGATACACTTAATGGCTTGATACAGAACAAGGGACAATTTTAATGAGGGAGCACTCCAATCAAAAAACTGAAAATTTAAGAATTCGAAAGATTCTAATTATATATTTTATTTAAAAAATATAATGTTTCCTTCGGATATTTTCCAATTTTCATTCGAATGGTTTATTTCCCATTTAAAAGTAAGTGGCGTAATGTTAAACAAATGAAATTACAGTGGCGTTATGTTAAGAAGAAAAGGGTTTTCCTATTTGTCACTTAAAAATTCCGATCTTTTCAGTTGAACGAGTTTTAGTTCGTTAAGTATTTGCTTGAAAGATTTCTTAACGCTTCTCCAGAAATTAATCTCAACCCATTAAATATGTATGGTAGAAAAAGCATTGCTTCGTTTAAATCGTTAACTGTTAAATAAGATTGCTCACAAAAAGAAGTTAGTCAAGCAAAGCGCTGTTAAGTAATAGCCCCTGTTAAGTAATAGTTCAATGACCAAATCATTCATTTAAATTTGAAGGTCGAATAATTAAACTTACTTTTAATTCTTCATTGTTAATAGCATTACCTGTTATGCGTGAATTAAGAAACAATATCCTTATACTTATTATTATACTAATTAAATCCAAATAAGACTATGCATTTTTTCCAAACATTACCATCTATGCTTCGAATGAGATTTGAATGCTTTTATGCTTTCTTTTTAGGATTAAGGATCTTTAGAGGATTAAGCTTACTAATTGGTACGATGATTAGCTATAGATTGATTCTGAGAAGAGCAAAAAAGGACAAAAAACAATAAATCAAAATGATTGATTTTAAAAATAATAACTGAAAAGTTTACTTTGCTAAAATCTTATCCTTGATTTATCACTCAAACATTTTATGACTCCATCTTTTAAGCGTGTTTTTCGAAGCCTTTAAACGATGGAAAATAAAAAGCCACATGTTTAGTGTCTTAAAATCGATGCAAATTTATACTAGACGTACCAACCTGCCGTAAAGAGTTATCTAGACTTTAGAAGTGGACAAATAACAGAAATATTTTTAAAGTTATGAAATCATTTTAAATACCCCCAATATGGAGAAATTTTTAATCTAAATGAAAAGTCTATAAATAATTCTTGCTTTTAGAACCTAGGTAGAGCCATTGGAGTACCTTTTCAAATATTAAAAAATAGCCCACTAGTACTTTTCATTTTCACAAAAGGACACTTTTCCTCGTATTGACGTTTTGTGTTATTTTCAGAATTAGCAAAGGGGGCGCAATCTGACGATTGGCTGAACTAGATCTTAGAATCATAAATAACTGTTGCAAACTCACATCATTTATTGTTGCTGTTGTTGTTAATTTACGTCACACTAGAGCTGCACAATGGGCTATTGGCGACGGTCTGGGAAACATTCCGGAGGATGGTCCGCAGACATGCCATCGCAATTTTGATCCTCAGCGGAGGGGATGGCACCCCCGCTTCGGTAGCCCGACGACCAGCGCGCGAAGTCGAGCACTTTACGGTAGCACAGTTTAACCAGGACCAATACCGCACACCCTCGGTCCCTACACAGGCTGATCCAAGTAGTCACCCACCCACACACTGAACGCAGCCAGTGATGCTTGACTTCGGTGATCTGCTGGGAACCGTGTCTTAACGATCAGTCCACTGCGAGATTCACATCATTTATGAAAATAGCACATTATTCCCTGAAACAAATCATTTAATGTAACAGCAGAGCCTTCTAAAAGCAATTTTAGCAAATATTTATTACAATGCAGCGTTGGTGTTACTTTTCAAATATTTAAAAATTGTGTAACTAATACTTTTCATTTTCGCAAAATTGTGAATTTTCTTACTATTTAAATTTTGCGCCATTTTCAGAATTATCTGAGCCTGCAATCACAAATATAGCAAAGATATCGCGATCTATTAAATATGGGCACAAACTTATCCTGAAAGTCATGAGCAATTACTAATTTTATTTTGTTTTATGACCAGCGTGGTTTGTTTTATGACCAGCCGACACAATTTTGAGTCTACGACTACCAATGTTCAACTCCGCAAGACTTAAAATTTTAAACCAAATCCAAAAGAACATAAAAGAGCTCTTGTGTTTCTGATAGAACTAACCAGCATTTGTGTTACTACGAAGACCTCCGACTGCCAGGGGATTCTAACCGATAATCCGTCTGCCACTGAGGACACTTTTCGTCAGCACTGTGGTAGGTGTGAACCGGGAACAGAATTCGAATCAACCAGCCACTGATAGAATTCTAGACACTTCATTGGGTGGCGAACGCTCTATCCTCTGAACCAGAGGCTCATGATATAATTGTAGAATACGTATAAGAATTATAAACGCATATAATTTGCATGTAAATCTCTAAGAAGCGTTGTTTCATGTGATAAACATGATTTCATTTCATGATCAGCCCCTAAGCTGATACCTCTCTCTCAAAGTTGGCGTAACATAGCAACAAAGGAAATTTTAGACACAAGAGATCTAACTTGCGTTTATATGTTTTCCGAAAAAACAAAAGTTTTTAATTTTAAAAAGCTTTATCGCAAAGAATTTACCTTCTGTAAAACGAAGAAATTTTTCTTTTTTTTAAATAGAATATCTTTCAGTTGCACAATCGCACTCAAAATTTATAAAAACAGACAAAACAAAACATTATTTTTTAATGCTACTTAAAATTTTGCACTCGGCATGTCTTAGTTATGTTTAATTTAATGTTTATAAAAGGGAAATTGCTTTATCAAGTCAATGAGTGCATACCAATCTCTCAATGTGTCTAAAAAATGTCATTCATCGCGAAAGTTTCAAATTTTTCTCGAGTTACCATTGTGGCTAATCACAAGCCACAAACCCAAAGGTTATCTAATGTGGCTGAATTAGGCAACCTCTGGTTTTGTTGGCTGTGACGGGATTGTATTTAGTTTAAACCTCTTTCACGAAGGTTTCTGTGGTCTAAAAAATAATGTTTTCGAAATTATTACACATTCATTCAATTCAATTACTTGCTTTGAAGAAACTCCTCTTGTAGTCCAAGTTGTGTGACATTTAGGACCCTTTTTAATCAGTCTTCTTTGATAGATTATGAGGCATTTGATTGTCTATGACGGTCGAAGGCAAGATTTTGATATTTCACTGTCGCATCGGGTCGTTGATTTATAACTCGAAATTTCTAGACATTCCATTTTAAGTCTGAAACGCATTGAAATTTCCGGTATGCAGTCACCTGCTGTCGATCTCTTTGATCGACAAGATAGTTGTAGTTAATTCTTGGGTTTAGTTGCTGCATGCTTCTTCCCTGGCTCATTTAAAACTCAATATCTGGCTCGTTTTTACTCTAGGGCAGAAGTAAGCCCTCTAATTACTTCATTTTTCTGGCAAAAATAGGTTTGTAGTATTCTAACCAAGACGCCCCCCGCGAATTACCTTTCACACATCAACTGAGCAGAATATGAATTGAATTAACAGTTTAATTTTTCCCTTTTTACTCACCAGACCTTGAATTTTACATTGATTTTTCGAGAGTACAAACAGTTCCGATGCTGAGCGTCCTTATGAATTCCCACCGAAATTGAAAACAAGTATTTTACGTCGATATACATGAAGCGAATCACTTTTAAAAAGTACAACTCTTGCCTGTTATCTGATGAATGACTACCGATTCAGTAGAGCTTCCAATGAGGGATTTCAGTATCTATTCTGGGTACTCTGAAAAACATTACGATGCTCCTTTTCTGTTTTTGTAAGAAGATTTGACCATCCACAAATTCGCTGATACGATAAAATGAAACGTGTATTCTCCTCCCATTATCTCCAGACTCATAACTGCATTTCATGTTGTATTTTTTTTCACTTTCTGATAATGGTAAGGATTTTTTTTTTATATCCAAGGATCATTGCCTGGTATAAATTTGTCCGTTATTTCCTACAATTATTTGAAGGTTAAGGTCCGTTGCTAAGATATAATATGTATTATGGGCTTCAGATTTAAACTAGTTAAGATTGGTTAGATCCAGTAATAGCCTATTGAAAATGGAAACATTTGATATTCTTCGGGTTTTAACAAACTAAGATTAGTGACTTTGGATTAAACAAGTAAACCTAAGTTTATTTTTCTGTTGCTCGCCTCCGTGACTTTGGTTCACAGGTGCCCACTGGGTAACTTAAAATGAGTAACAATTCCAGCGAAGGCGAAGAATAAAGTTCAGTGCCTGCCATTTGAAAAAATAAATTAATTAATTAATTAATAAAATAAGTTTATTTTTCTTTCTCGCTTGCTTGCTATATCTCTAACACGCAAAATCAGCATGCCATTTTAACAGCGAATGCATAACTTGAAATCACATAATTTACGACATAAAAAATATCTCATTTATTTAATGGTCACAGACCGTTCCATTGTGATTTTACCAGTTTAGAACAAAATCTGACCTTCTCTATTTGCCGGAATCAAAGAGCAATTATTTTCTAAAATCAAAAATTTTATAAAAAATATCTTTATCTTAAAATTACACCAATATAAACGTGTGGACCTTTCTCGCCTTCTATTATATTATTCATGGCACTTAAATTACGGCATTTATAATTTATGACATCCACTAAAATTTTAATAAATTTTTAAAATGTCATATTTACTTTTCTTAAATGCATTACAAGACTGGTATGTGCTGTAATAATAACGATGATGATGATATTTTAACTTAATTCACTTAGTATACGAAGCATGTCCATTGAACAGTTTTAAGTGTCATAAAAAAAATTGTCAGTTTTTATACATTTTGAAATCTAATTGGAGACCGGAAGATAATTACCGTTTTTAAAAAATTTTATATCAATTTTTTACACAATGCATCTTTTCATCTCTACAGCGTTTTGTATATATGTTGACCCAGTTTAGTATATATGTAGCATTTGTAGATATGCATCGCGGTGTTTTATTTTTTGTATGCCTAGTTTGCCCTTTCATTACGTTTATTGAAGTTGAACAAGCAGCAAATATATACAGACAGCTTCAAAAGCTCTGTGGGCAAAAATTTATTTTTACGGTCAGTGACTGAAACACTTTTTGTCGGTCATTAACCATTTTTATTACCCTTAACTATCAATTACCATTTTTCTTCTTTGGCAATATTTATACTACAACCCAAATGTTCCAAAATTTAAACCTTGCATGAATTTCAGTATATTCTTCAAAAGATTGTAAAAAGAATTTTAAGTAGAAAGTAACTTGAGAACCATAAAGAAAAATTAAACCATTTACAAGCCCTTTTTTTCTTCTCGTTACTGAAAACGTGATTCAAGTTTCAGGTAATAAAAGTATTTTCATCTAATAACAAAGACATTTTTAAAAAAAAATGTACTCTTATTTAGAAATCAACAAAAACATTCACAGAAAAGGGAAGTTATATGTAAATATAGTTCACTTCCCTCACTTTTAAGAACTATGACTTAAAAAACTAAACAAATTTTATTCGACGAAAAACCATTGTTAAGTAGTAGCTGGCATCGTCTTATAAATATTCAACGTTCTCCTCTTATTCTTTATTTTCTTCTCGAATTCAACTTCATAAAGTGATTCTCAGAGGAACATTTAAGCGATGACCTGTTTATTTCAAACGCGAATTTCTTTTAAGATAATTGAAGAGAATAGAAATATCCAACCATTTTCAATTTATCTTTTTACAAAATTGAATAGTTTTCTAACCATTGCATAACAGGGGAATTGATAAATAACATTTTTGGAACTATCCAGCAATAAAGCAATGTATTCCATTATGTAAAACGTTTTCCACGGAATTCGTGGAATTGGTCCAAAATGTTTAAAGTTTATTAAATTTTCCATTTCAAAAACGTAGTTTATATAAACTAGATTTTATTTCAAAGTTGATTGAAGAAATGCAATTTTAGAATGTTCTTCACATTCAAAAGGATTTATGGCAGTCTCTAATAAAATGTATCATTTGTCCTTTAAGGGTTTTTCTTCTATCGGAAATAATAGTTGTAATTCATTTAAAAAAAAACCTTTTCAATTAAAACGCGTTTAAATATTATAATATGCAATGCGTGATACTAAGCTAAACTAAACTCAGTGGCGCGACAGCCCATAGAGGACCAAGGCCTACTATGCCTATCTCAGCTTTCTTGACCTTGGGCTCTGGGGTGCAGGAGCAGATGTTCCGGTCAGGTGGTCAACCGATCGCGGAATCCCCAGTGTTTAGTTCCCAAGCATGCTTGGTACTCATTTATCGATCCACTGAAGGGATGAAAGGCTGAGTCAACCTTGCCCGGCCCGAGGATCGAACCAGGGATCTGTGGCACGACAGTGCGAAGCGCTACCGCTCAGCCACCGGGCGTCAATGTGTGATACATAAGAGCAAAATAAAACTCGCAACAAAAAGATATAAAATTTGTCAAACAAATGTGATTGTTAATTCGCTCAGTTATCCATTCACTGATTTGTTTGTTCAATAAGTCGCTTATTCATTAATTGTGTAAATTCTCGAATCGTCCATTTAAATATCTCATTTTTTCTATTCACTAATTCACTCGTCCATTGACTCACTCATTCTATGACTTCATTCAGTGAGTTTATTTTGTAACAGCCGTTGAACAGCAAACCCAATTCTTAGAATTTACGAATACTAATGCTCAACTCCGTAGCCCTGTCATTTTTAACCCTGTCCTGAAAACACGGGACCTACTGAATCCAAGTATTGGGAAAAATTTGGCTCCGAGGAGGACTTTTTATGGAACTAACCCACATTTCCGTTACATGGAGAGGAAAACCAAGAAATTCGTATCGATCAGCTATTCGAGCGGAATTCGTATCGATCAGCTATCGCTGGGATTTGACGCATGATCACCTTATTGGGATGCAAGTGATCTATACCCTGAGCCCCTAATGCACTTACATTCAATGACTGACTAAATTAATTGAAATCACTAGTATAATTAAAATTCAATTATTGTAAATTAAGTTCTATTGTAATTCGCCCATTCTGAGATTTTCTAATTCCCTGGTTCACTAATTCACTGATTCGCTCATTCTCAGATCCGCTGTTTCACTGATTCTATCATTTCACTGATTCTTTAATTTAGTGATACACCAAATCACCAAAACGCCCTAAGAAGTATTAAATAGGCTACGAAATCGCATTTTAATATAGCTATAGTATGTATTTTTAACATTACAGTATGTATATGCTTTTAAATAATAAATCGATTTTTTTATCTTTCTCAACATCTATTTAACGGAATAAACCTATAAACTTTAATTTTTATCCACGTAATAGTACGTAGTTTAGATGCCTTAAAAACTTAATTACATTACAGTTTGTTTTAATAATTACATTTTTACTTAACAACTTTAACTTCATAATTATTTATAATCTTTTGTTGCGTTTTCTTAAGTATTTATTTCATTTTATTTTATTCATTTATTCATCTATATTGTTTTTCCAAAAAAAATCTCCACAAATAAAAATTTCTTCAAAAATCAAATTGAAATTGATTAGCGCAAATACACCGGTGTTCAAAATATCCTGAAATATCCAAAAAATTACTATGTCGTATCTTCTTATCCCATTGTGTGTCACCACGCGTGTGTATAACTGTTCAGTGGCATTAACTTTCAATGAAATCTCGAGGCAGTAATTTCGGAGATTAAGAAAATGTTTCAAACTTGTTTATCATTATTATTTGTTTATTTATTTGGAATCATTTTTGAAATGAACAGTACTTCACCAGAAATCTCGCTGAAAATGATAGATCACTAACTAAAATTATCAAATTAAAACGTAATATCAAAGAATTAGAATGAGTAGTAAGTAAACAAGATGGAAATCCGAAGAAAAGAAATGGAACAAACAAATAAAAACAGAATAAAAAATAAATAAATAAAACTTTTTTTATTTTATTTTCAATGAGCTGCACAAGTGCGCACACATGAACAGTCCTAGTACGTTCTCCAGAAGTGGTATCCACTCCTTCAGGACCACCACAATGGGTGAGATACCTTTGGACATGTTAATTTGGGCGACTAGTTTCTGCCACGCTAGATGGCAGCACCGAGACTCTTATTTGGATGCTAAAGTGCACTAGGAATTTTAATTTTGCCGGAAATGCCAAGAGCCAATAAGGCACCTCATAAATAAAATTTAAAGTTTAGTAAATGTGAGTTTGAATCTGAAAGAATCTCCTTGTTCCATTTGCTGTAGAAATTTATTATTAATAATCAATACTGATAATTGCGCTACGCAATTATTATTTCAAATGTTATAAGCATGGAACATGAGTGATAGATTTTTGAAAGTTACTACGATAAAAAAAAATGAAAAAAGTTTTATTTCCAGCATTTTTCATTTTGCTATAACATAGTACCGACGTAAAAAAATGTTCTTCAAACCAGATTGCCATTCTTCAATCATACAACGAAATTAAAATTAGTCAAGATTAACGAAGAACTTCAAACAAAAGTTCTTTTGGAATTATTTTAAAAATGAATGATACTTCGTTATAAATCTTGATGAAATCCAGTAATCATAAACCAAATGCACCAAATTAAAACGCCATGTTAAAGAATTGCAAACAAAACTGAATAAACTAGATGAAACTCCTAAGAAAAAGAAGAAATGTAGAACAGCGTACAGAAACAACATCCAGAGAAAAGGAGGAATTTGAGATATTCCAGAGACTTCCAATTAAGCCTTATTCTCCGTGAACAATGGCTGGACTAAAATTGCAAAAGAAAAACTTATATCCGTCTTATTTAGAAAACTTTGAGTGCCCCCTTTTCTGGAACAATAATTACCCTTTGAAGTGAAAGACATTAAAAAAGGAGAAAAAATCTCCTCAGCACCGCCTCTGGCTGCAATTTTACTTTTTTAAAGCCAAATACGCGGATGAATGTGGAATTACTTTTCGCCAAACTTGCTCTTTCTATTTTCACTATTTCAATAGCTTTTGTTGTTATGAAAATGGAATGTTTCTAATCTTTGAAGACATAAAACAAATGGCTAAATAGAAGATTGTAATGTTTTAAATCGATGTTTAAGTATTTCTCATAAAACTATGTTAAAAGTTTCTGTATTTCGTTTGAAATATTGTATAATGATATTTTAAGCACCGCTTTTAAAGCCTTTTTTTTTCTTACAATCAATATTGTATTCCAGAACTGGTCATAAGTTTCCATTAAAACTAGATTTTTGAATTTAAAATTGAAAGTAATTCTTTTAGATTTGACGTGGTTTTAATATTACAGTATAATTGTATTTTACGAACGAAAACTCGTTTCTCCGGTATTTATGCAAATAACTAAGATATTATCGTCAAATGGAGATATTTTTACCAATGAGTTAAGTTCAAAAACAAAAAGTATTATTGGCCATTGAGAGGGGGTATGGTTTGTAATTTTGGAAAACTTGAAGCTAAAGCGTTTCCCTTTAATGATAAAAATAATTAATTTGTAAAGAAGAAGTTGAACAAGTAATTTGAGTACCCTATGAACTTTGAAGCTCTAAGCAATAACTGGTAAGTTTTTTCCAGTGGTGGGAAAAACTGTATTTTCTTTTTAGTTTACATCAACTACTTTTGGAGTTACAATTGTAGTTAACTGTAACTACTTTTTTTTAAGTGTGGCTACTACAAACTACTTTTGAAATATAGCTACTACAAACTACTTTAGGAAGACATGCATATTTTACTGGAGCACATAATTCACAACCAAGTTAAAAATGGTTTTGAATAAGAATTGTTTTTTTGATCGGATAAACCATTACAAATGAAATGCATTGGCTCGCATAGTTAAAAACAACAAATAAGTACACAGTTTGATTTTGAAAAAGTTGCTAAATTTAGTTATTATCCAGCGAAGTAGCCAATAAGATAATTAGCATATTGGATTTTTTTTTAAAGTTAACATATGTTGTACAAAACATTGTAATATCAATTTCAACGCGATATCTACGATACCGTGTGGCCGGGATAGCCTGGTCGGTAGGGCGCTGGGCCCATGTTCGAGAGTTCGTGGGCTCGAACCCCGCCGGCCGAAGACTCCCCGTGTAGTTGGTGACTGATGCAAGTTAAAATTCTGTCGAGTCGCTAAGTCCTCCATGTTCCTATAACAAATCAAAACCTCTGGGGGTTCTGGATTGTAGATCGATCGTTCTCTGATTCAGGTCAAAATTACGATCTGTAGATAAATGAATGGATGTACGAATGGGTCCGTCTTATAAACAGGTGTGACGTATGATGTGGCAGAAGTCAAATTCTTGGCCATAGATGGCGCCACTGGAAAACAAGAATCGCACATTATTTCTTAAATTTGCTCGGTTTCACCAAGCAGGCTTGCCCGTGTGGCAAGTGGCATTAGAACCAACCAACCAACGATACCATGTGGACAGGTACAATACCAAAATCAAATCCACTCTCACTGCAGCAATATGAGTTTATTATGCTTGCATATTGTCCTAATTTCTGGTTGCCCAATGAATTTTTGGCTGCTTTTCGAAATACTGGAAATTCTGCTCATTTAAAATGGCTCTCCAGCATGTTAGCGGAGGCGGCTAGTTAATGTTATATTTTGAAACTCAAAATCGATAGTCATTTATTTGATTTGAGATAAATTTCGTATTCACCATCTATCCTGGAAGAAAAAGAAGAAAAAAAACCTACTTCTGACGTCTCACCATTGGCGTGACAATTTTTTAGACGTCCCGAGTTTGTTTGTATATACTGGGAATACTCAGTTATTTTGAATTTAATTTTTGTGCTCCATTTTTGAGAAAAAATGTGTTTTTCATAATCAAATGAAGATATGAATAAAAGTACTTTGGGAAATTATCCTAAATTAAGATGCATTTACCTGCTCGTTGAGATATTGATTTACGCAATTTCGTTTGACACAGCAGAAATTCTTCTACCTGAATCTTCGACCGGAAGTTGAAACAACCTCTACAAATACTGCCACCTACCGAAGAGAACACGAAACACGATCGGGAAAAAGGTGAATGCATGAAGTATGGGAATTATAAAAAAATAATTTATAGTTGTTTATGCAATAACAAAAACATTAAAATTTTAAAGTATCAAAATATAAGAGAATACAAACACCTAAGTATATAAATACGTGCTCTTATACTGGTATTTTGTCTTCACATATTGGCATAAACCTCATCATAATACGTAATGTAATTTAAAAATCTATTTATTTTCGATATGAAATTAATTTTGGAAATTCGAAATTTTAGCTTTATTATTCTAGGTTATTTTCATTTACATATGCTTATTCATTTTAAATATTTACAAGTCCAACTAACTATTGGTGAAATATTAAAAATAACTACAAATAGTCTCACTTTCAATTTCATTTATAAAGGCACAATTAATTTGTGTATGCTGTTTATCAAATAAACAGTGCAAATGGAGAAAAAAAAACTATAATACTAAATTTTAAAAAAAGAAATAAGTAAATGCACATGAATTACAGAACATGGAGTAAGAACGATTCTATTTTAAGAAAAAAATATAAAAAATTATTGTATTATTTCTTTAAGGTGAAAAGAATTCACAAATATCATCGATATAAATTATAAATTCAATTAAATAGCGTTTAATATGTTAAGTCGAAAAAGAAGTGGAAAAAATTAAATGATTAAGGAAAGAGTAAAAAACTTCTCGCAAAAACTTTTCTTTGAAGCGCGTGGAATATCATAAAATTTTGTTTGTTCTTCTTCTCGAAATGCTAATTTTTAAATTGCAGACATTTTTATTTCGATGTTTTAAAAAAAGTAAAGTACGAAAAATGTATTATAGTGAAGAAGTGGTAAATTAATATTTCTAAAGACACGAGTGTTTTGATATCGAAAACTTAAAATCTTAAATGGAAATTGTAGAAAATAAATTAGTTTTCTAATCCCTACCTCCAAATAGTTCAATACCTGAAAACTTCCAAAAAAGAATTTTGACATGATTAAATTCAAAATAATAATAACTAAAAAAAATTTCGATCATGTATTTTTGGGGGATTTTCACCTTAAATATTAAAATACATTTTGAAGAAACAATAACTATATCTATTACTTGCTAAATGCCCGCTTTTTGTATTGGTTTAAAAGAGTAAAAAAATCAATCAATACTACGAAAGCATGAATAAAACTGAAAGACATACACCGACGTAATTAATAAATCTAAAACAGTTCCAATTTTTTCTTCCATTATTATTCGTAGCCCTTTTCTGGTGACTTTACGTTAACAGATTAGCCAAAACATGTTTTTGACGATCATCCCATCAAAATAAAAATTTACTGTATTCAATATTATTTGGCATAATACTATTTATTCCTCAAGATCAACATTTGATTGTCAAAAATTACTAGAATTACTGTACTAAACCTTTGGTGGGTCGTAGCAAAATCCATTTCTACAGTAGGGTAAACCAACAAGTGAAGGAACACTACCCAGTGAAGGAACATTTCATATATATTGATTAAAAATAAGAATTTGAAAGATTTTCTTTAGAATGATTGGCAACAATAGCATACTGCCAAACAATAGGAAGTCATCTAGCAATATTTTGGATTACCTGGTCAAATATACTTCTCTGGAAAAATTTCTGAATTTGTTATTATCTTTCGCTGAAAAAATTATAAGGTGAGTGTTTGTATTTATATGTTTGAAGTGGAATTAATTGCATGTAATAGTCTTATTTTTCTCACTGTGAAAAAGAGAATTCAAAATACAGTTATTGAAGTTACGTTTCATTTTTTTAAAGCACCATAGCATAATCAAGTACTGAGATAAGGCAATGTTTATTCACTGGATCACCAAACGATGAAAAACCAATGAAGGAACAAGTGTTCCTTTACTGTTTTTTTTTTCCCAGTTAATGAAAATAAAATAAATTTTTGAATTTTCTTGTACTTTTAGTCACATTATACATCAAAATTCTGTTTAAAAGACAAAAAAACAACTTCTAACCAGTGAAGGAACAAGCAAGTTCCTTCACTGGATCACCAAACGATGAAAAACCTGTGAAGGAGCAAGTGTTTCTTTACTAGGTTCTTTTCCCAGTTAATGAAAATAAAAGAAATTTTTTGATATTCTTGTACTTTTAGTCATATTGTACATTAAAATTATGTTTCAAAAACAAAAAACAACTTCTAACCAGTGAAGAAACAGGCATAATCCTTCACTGGGAATACTTCCAGTGAATGAACAGTAATATGTGAAATATGATTTTACATGACTCTAGGATAAGTACTTCTGCTATATAGAGGACAACCAAAATTTTGTTAAAAATTGTATGAATAATTCCTGAAATAATTTCAGTTCAAAATGTTAATTTAATCGCTTAATTTATGAAAGAATTATAATTTATATTTATTAATGGGGTGTGTAATACATCAAATATTAGGCAACTTAATAAACTATGTTCAGAAATCGAAAACTAATTAAATATAATCATAAAAATTTGAATAGAACATTTTTTCGCTGGTTTTTGCACCAAGAACTGATAATAAGTTATCATTATAGGATAGCAACGTGATTATATAATTTATAAAAACTACTTTACTATGTTAGATTTTAGAAGCAAGCTCCTCAACAAGAAACAGAGTTAAACAGAAACGAAACTTAATTTCTTCAGAAGCTTAAAAGGGAAATCCCTCAAGATATGTTGGAAATTTTTAGCGCAGCATTGACTGAAGAGTCTAGCATCCAAAATGTCCAAGAGCCTGTACTTTTTTCAATATGGAAGAAGTACGTATTAAAAGAAGACCACTTGGTTAAGTCAAACTTAGGAACTGAAGCTAGTATTGATAATAAAAGCATCTTAGATATCGAATTTGAAATGAGTCCTCATGCTGATCCTCTCTTAGTTGACAAAAGAAATGATTCTATAAGTAAAATCAGTACTTCTAAAGATCCTCTAGATGCAAGTCAACAAGAGATGGATTTTCCTCAAACTTCAAGACACCTTTCCCCCGTCTATTTTCGAGAAAGGAATTCTAGAAATGTTTCTGAAAAATCAGAAGAAGTTTGAAAGAACCATTTACATTGGCCAAATATTGATGATAAACAGAAAGGTCAAATAAAAAGAAAAATGAATGAATTACCTTTTGCACTAACTTCAGAGAAATGGCACAAATTTCAAGAGGTGGAATGATCTAAAAAAAAGTTAAAACAAGAGAATATGGAGAAGAAAAAGAAAGAAGAAATACTTAAAAAAGAAGAAAAGCTTCAAGAAATAAGAGGAAAAAGAGTAAACAAAAAGGTGATAAAATAATAATGATAATAAGCAGCATCGGATGACATAATCATTCAGATTTGACTGTCAAATCATAAGAAATAATGATTTTTTAAAATTTATTTTGTATTTAACATCACTTTAATTTCTAGCTCATGATTACAGAATAAAGTTAGCATTTTACAAGTACTTGTATATTATAATTTCATAAATAGTCTTGTTTTTATATATTTGTTTGGCTAATGAATTCATAAAGAGCATTAAAATATAACCTAAATTAAGTGTTCCTTTACTGGACAATTTCGTGTTCCTTCACTGGTAAGAGCTGTTCCTTCACAGGGTCTTCTTACTACTTGTTATTTGATCCTCCAAAACTTTAAAACAATATTACATAAGTTCTCGACAATTTTTTTACATAATTTGCAATTAGTAACAAATATGTTGACACTGTCATTTAACTAAAATTACGAATTTTGAAATTAATATGATTTTTTAAGAGGCAAGCGAAGCTTAAGTGCTCCTTCACTGGTTAGTTTACCCTACCTTTAGTATACATCTTTGCACCAAAATTAGTATTATTTAACACTTATTAAAAACACGAACCTAATATCAATAGTTCATCTCAACAAAATTAATTATCGTCAATACTAACATGGAGATTTTTTTATGATTTTTCAAGAGAAATAAACACCTAACTTTTTCTCCATTAATTTAGCTTTTCAGTACAATTTTTTTTTTACTTAAATTTATACTTATCACTAAACTTAACTAAGAACCATTGACATCATAGTCTTATTATCAAGACTTTTGGAGGACTCTAATCTTTGCACTAGCACTGTATGCATAGGCACGACAACAACAACAACAACCATTGACGTTTATAACATTAAGGCAATTTTTATGGTTCTCGTATGCAAATAAGTTATTTTTCTCATTAAATTAGCTTTTTTAATACACAACTTAGCTCTTTTTTTTTTCAATTTGTATTTATTAAAAATATTAATTAATTTTAATTCTCGAATATAACTAGTAACGGCAGCAATATTTTAAAAATATTTATTGGAGAACTAATTTCAGTACTAATTTTGTAGAGCGCTAAAAATCACCAAACTATTGTTAACGCTAGTGATGCTTAATTATATGTGGTCACTATTACTCGTATTATCATTATAGTAAAGAGAATGTTGTAAAGAGAACATACTATACCAACACATACCCTCCAACTTATGAGGATTTTGAAAATAATTCTTTCTAGTGGTAGCGAACCAAAGTAGAAATTTTTGAAGCAAATGGATCTCTCATAAAACTTTGATCAGAACTTTAGAATCTAGCCATATGGCCTGCACTTTTATAAGTAATAGTGGACAAGTTACGCTAAAATTAATTTACTTTAAATATTAAGGCATTAATTCTGCTACCGTCTGAAAAGAAGATTTCTGAAACTACGGAAATTCCGTAGCAGTTGGAGGATATGCCAACATAGGTGTCTATGATGGATGCTAGAATAACCCACCCAGTGACGATTTTTTAAATTCTCGCCAAGTGAATATTTGAAATCTCGCCAAACTAGGTTACAGGAAGATATTGCGGAGAGGTATATTGTAAACTTATAGATCACCTATTTTGCTTATTTTTAATTTATTTTATTAAAAATATTTTAAGAAATTTTTAATAATTTTAATTTTTTTAAATAATAAAAAAGCAACGTTGATCCAAGTTATAATCGCCAACTTGGCGAGATTTCAAAAGTCGTCAAGGGGTAGGCTATTCTAGGATTTTACCAGGCGTCTAATATAAAGACTGCGGGGATAGGTTTTTCACCGTTTTCCGAAACGGATAAAAACCTTCATATTGTTATTATACTATACGTTCATGGCATCTAATACACAATCTTTGTTTATTGAATGTGTTCAACTCCGTAGCCTTGTAATTTTGATCCAAACCAGAAGACAAGGAAACACCTGGATCAGTACCATTAGAGGTATTGATTTGTTATGGTAACATGGAGGACTTTGCGACTCATCATGTTTAGCGTGTATCAATCACCATTCACTACACGAGACGTCTTCGGCCAGCCTAGAATCGAACCCACGAACTCTTGGACATGGGGCCAGTGCCCTACCTACCAAGCTATTCCGGCCCGGACATTCCTATTGTAAAACATTTATCTAATTCTAAAAAACACTTCCTTCTTTTGGATGTAGCACGGGAACCAGTGGTCGGAGAGAGCTTGAAATTAGGCCCAACGTTTCTTCAAATCCGCATAAAATTCGAACAAACGTTTAAATTTAGGGTGTAATGGATCAGAATGGCAGATTTGTATAAGGTATATACATACATACCTTTAAACAATCTGCTCATATTGATTGTCAAATTATATTGATAGATAATATAGTTATATAAAGGCATTACTACATATGTATCTATGTTGTATTATACCTATTTTTATCTAGTTATATACTTGTTTTCAAAAATCTATTCTTAGTTTAGAATTTTTTTTTAAATCTGCATTCTCTCTTAGAGAATATTAATCAACAACTCAAATCTTTATAATGGTCAGTAGTTTTTTTTTTTTTTTTTTTTTTTTTTTTTTTTTTTTTTTTTTAAAGTGTAAGGCATTCTGAATCTAAAGACACTTCACAAAATAGCTATTGTTTTTACTTTGAATGCAAAAACAAACGTTATAAATTAAATTTTATTTTATTTTGTTCCGGTTTAAAATTACATTTAATTCGCAAAACCATTAAAAAAATTTATCTCAATCTTTATCTAAACTAAATACTGTTTTTTTTTTCATTTATAGCGAATATGCGAGTTATTAAAAAGTTATCGATAGTTTTTCAAAAAGTGTTAAGATACTTATATGTATTTTTTGCGTATCGAATATGCAAGTTAAAAAAAAAACGATAGGAAAAAAAATATTCCTTTTTTGTTTGCACTTAAATAATTTTTATATTGTTCAAAAAATTTTTAATATTTTTATTGCAGAAAATTTAATTTCAATTATTCCATGTCTTAAAAAATTCAAACACTATGTTGGCTAAAATTAAAATGACTTAGTAACTCCAAAGTAACGTTTTTAATCCCAGCAAACATGAAAGTTGTAAAAAATATTATCGGTAGTTTTCATTTGAGTTTTTATAGCCGTAAGCGTAAAAAGTACTTTTTTTATCTGTATATATTTGCTGTTGCCAATGATTTAATAAAAAAAGAGAGAGATTGCAAAGATAGAACTAATAAAGTCCGTTATCTATATTTAGTATCGAAAATGGAGGTGATTATGCAAATAGAGACCATTACTTATTTCCACTTTATTGTTTACTTACCTCCAAAATAATAATGAGCCGTAGAAAACTGCGTCAATAAGGCACGTGTACGAAAAAATGCATAAACATCAAAGCAAACTTTAACATATTAAACTGAAATTTTAACCTTTTTTTTATTTTAAGTATGCAAAATGCTGCAAATGATGTTTTGATTGAATCAATAATTTTTTTATGCTTCACAGAATCTTTTTATAGCGAATTGCAAAAGCCTGAAGTTTAACGGAGTCCTTCCCTTTTTAAGTTCTTTTAATCCAATCTAGCTTACTGTGTTTATCTAATATATATAATTCTCTTAAGGCCTGTTTACACGGTCCAATTTCTTGAATCCGAGAAATTGGATGGATTTCTCTGTCAAAGAAATTGGATGATTCGTTGACACTATCCAAGTTCTTGAATGTCGCTGATTCGTTGAAAGAAAAACTTGCGCATGCGCATTGTTAATATTCAACATTATAAAATAATACTTACATAAGCTTAAAATTACTAAATAAATTCAAATAAAATCATAATAACACAAATAAACCTCAACAGATCAATTTATTTGAACTAAAATATATGAAAACCCACAACAAAATGACATAAGTTGCTGCCAGCTTGTTGACGTCACAAAACCTAAGACGCTGATTGGTTAAGGGAGAAAAAACTTGGATGGAAAGTAGAACATGCTCTACTATCGTCCAAGAAGTTGGGCCAAGTTCTTGGATGTTTGTTTACACGATCCAAGCTCAAAGCAAAACAAGTTTCCATCAATATCAATCAATCTCTGTCCAAGAAATTGGATCGTCTAAACAGGCCTTTACGTAGCTCCCAAATTTTGGCTGTATTTCTTTTCCGCCGGTGGCAACGTTTGCTTTGTTTTGTTTACGTTACTAACTCTCTTACATGGCAAATCGACCAATGATTGCCGCTAAAAATGTCACATGCCAAATCTAGCTGAGGTGGCTCAACATCTAACGCTTTTAAAAACGGAAACTGAAATAACCAGAGAGCATCAGCTGCGGCAATCTCATACTATTAAGCTAGGCAGAAGTGAGTAGTCTTTGTCGATGGATCTTTATTTATAGTATTTTGTTGAAAGCGCTTTTTTTCACGAATTTATATAATGCGAATTTATTTGACGATTTTTTATTTATATCTTATAAGATTTATATATTTATATTTTTGATTACATACCATAGCACATTTCTAATAGGTTTAACGAATTGCATGTCATTTATTTGAATTCAAATTTATTTTAATGACTTAGTATTTACTAAAAAGATGTAATTTTAAAAAAAAAAAAGTTTTTTTATGGATTTGAATGATTGCTTTGAATTCTTAGAATTTTGTGCATTTGTAATGTACCTAAGTTAGTAGCGTGCGAAACGAGCTTGGTTTGCGAAGAAAACCATATAAGATTGCGTAGCAATTTTCGGGTGTTGGCGAGCGTCAGCGAGTGTTTTAAATAATCTCTGATCAAATTGCGGTAAAAAGTTCTAATACCCTGAGAGAAACATCCGGAAGAACCGTTTTTACTTTTCGACTTTATACCGCAATTTATACAACAATATTTGCTTATTTACGGTAATTTAGTGATTTTTTTTACAGTAAATGTTAGTGTTAAAAATACGGTATATTATATTGTTCAGTACAAGTTTCCAGTATAAAGAACTGCACTCAGGTTACCAGTACATTTTGTAGTAATTTCATCGGGAATTTTTTACAGTACACAAGCCTACTGCACTCTATTATGGATATTCAGTATCGTCTTTTAACTGGAATTTGTACACTAAGTGAAATTGTAAAAATTAAAAAAAAAGAAAGAAAAAAAAAATACTGAAAATTTGCGGTTATATATGCATTGGAAATCAGAGCATCGATACTTTTTAGTGTAAATTCAATACTTTCTATTAAAAAAAAGTTTACTTATTTATTGCTCATATATGAATTGCAAACTGTTTTGAATACACCCAAAAAGAGTCGCGGTGGCTCAGGTGATATAGCACTCGTCTCCGAATGAGGTGACCCACGATCAAATCCCAGGATTCTCTCGTCAATACGACTTCTGTTCGCTTCGAGCATAAACCAAGGGGCAAATGTAAAACGCAGTAAATCCTTAGTGGTTGACAGATCATAGATTAGAATCCCCTTGCCGTTAGGCTAACGGTGGAAGATTTTAGTGTTTTTCATTTCCACGTAACGTTAATACGGGCTAGTTCCCTCAAAGAGCCCACCACAAATATTAATTTGATCAATGTATGTACTCTTACTTTCTGAGTAGGGCTCAAAATTAGAAGGCTACCGAATTAAACATTGACAGACGACAATTCAAAAATGGGTCGGCATTTTAAAGCCTGTTATAAAATAAAATAAAACAAACACTTTTAATCACTATATTTTAATTATTTAAAAATATATTAGTTATTTTTGGTATTAAGGTATTCATATCAGTGACACATATTTAAAAAAAAATATGAGTCAGGGAAAATTTATGAGCACTTTTTTCATAATTTTTAAATAATATAGTAGCATAATTTCTTTTTTTTTTTTTTTAAATTTCATCTTCTTTGAAGTAAAACTTTCAAAATTGGGTTCTCGATTCAAATGACTGGCATATTTCATTTTCTTAGAACTTATTTTGTAGCAATATCTAAACTTACGCCGAACAGTGGGACGATTGACACTGTTGAGGTTTTTAACACCATTTGTAAGCTATTTTTACTTTAATGGAACAATAGAGTGGAAATGTTTTTTAACCCCTTAACAATCGGTTAATTTTCTAGAAAACGGTCATAAAAGTACCTATTTTTTTGGCTTTTGTATTTGTATTACGTATTTGATTAGTGCTGCAACTAATTTAAAAAACCTAACTATCTACAAGTACCTTAAAAATATCCAGGTTCTGCCATCTGGTGTGTAAAATGAGAAATAAAGTGTTTTCCGGGCAAAAGAAATGAATTAGTTTTATTGTTATTGGCGCGTTACTACTGAGCACTCCAGCCCGACAATATCACGGGAGCGAGAAATAGAGGGAGAAACCTCACTCCGTCATTTTCACTGGAGCGAGAAGGAAGGGGTTAAGAAACTATAATTTTTAACATACGCAATTATTTTATTTTGAAAAAGGCTTATAAATATTAGCTTTTCTAAATTTCAAGTGCATCAATGATGGCAATTAAGGTATTAAAATATAAAAAATTCGACTGAAGTTTCCAGATTTGTATAGCTTATTTAAAACTTCAAACACACCTTAGAAAAATTTCATCATATTAACAAGTATTACTTATACAGTTACTGGCGAATTCAGGCCTTAAAACAGTTATTATTTTCAGAAAAACAAAACTTTAAAGTGCTTTTTCTTAGAAATGATTTTTTTGTATCTACAAGCTATTAAATCCAAAATATCTCATTTTTTATTTAAATAAATATTTAAATATATCTGCTATTTAAAAATCATAACGCTGAAAGAAATACGAATTTCAAGTAAGGCATTAAAATAGCTTGCATTAAAAACCCTCACCCATTAAAAAAATCCCATCAAACCCATCTTATTAATTTTATTTGATTCTTGTAACAGATGTAGTAATGATTGAAAAAATCCCATTGTCTCCTTTTCCGCAAGAGCTTTAATTTTTCTTTTATTCTTTAACAAAAAGATTCAATTATTGGTATCAGATTAAAAACCAAAAACATACGTTTTTACGGTTTTACAGATCTATGATTTGATTTCCATTAAAAAAAATCAATTTCGTTTCTTCAGAATTCCCAAAACCATTTACAAATTGCATTTCGACATTAGTTTAAGAACTCGATGAAGTTCCATTTAGATTATGGGATTGAAAAAGAGTTCGTAAAAGCGTCGATAAATCAATGAAAAGTTCTCCTGAATAGTTTACACAACGAACATATAATGGAAGACGTACGAAATATTAAAATAAAAATAATTAAACCCGAAAAAGATTTCATTAAAACCTGAATAATTTAGGAAATAATCTTTTGGTATGAATTAGCATATATATTAACACTAGTTATTTGACGTGTGTAGATTTTAAATCAGTTTTCATTTCATTTTGATTTAATCATTAAAATGAAGAATGTAAAATTCCTTTTTTTACTCTTAAATAGTTTTCAAGTGAATACTTATATTTATATAAGTGGAACGAATAAAGGATTTTAATTAAAAAATGGCTGAGATTACTTCTATTTTCGAATATAATTATTATAAGATGGTTACCAAACGATTTTTGTTTTACTTCTAATTTTGCCTTGATTTTATTCAATTCTTAATTCCATTCTCGTTTTCTTCATAAATCAAATAAGAATAAATAAGGTATTTACTGAGTTGATATTAATAAGGAATAAGAGGGGAGAAACTTAAGCCTTAATATCTAAACAAGTGAGATATTGTTTCTTGTGTATTTCTTACGCTGAATCGGTTGAAATAAAAGAATAAGCAATAAGAACAAGTAACTTAAATATTAATATTTTATTTTATAACAGACATTGAACAGACAATTCAATTCTGAATTTACAACTACCAGTGTTGAATTCCGTATACTTGTAATTTTGATCCCAACCTACAAGACAAGGAAACTCCTGGATCAAGCATTGGGACAAGCTTGCCGTCGTGGAGGACTTTTTTGATGAAAATAACTCGCATTCGCGTTACATGGAGAGGAAAGCCACGGAATCCTCTCAAGCTTATTTCGACGACCAGGGGATTTCCATCAACGAGAATATTTTACTTCAGTAGTGTGGTTAGTGAGATCCAGGAGCAGAATTCGTACCAATCAGCCACAGCTGGGATTCGAACCTTGGAAACCCCATTGGGTGGCGAATGCTGTATCCCCTGAGCCACTGGAGCTAAGTTTAAAAGCTATGTAGTTTTTATGCAAAATAAAAAGTTTTTTTCTTATTCATACCGATTTATGCCTATAAAATTGCAATCTAGCTGTCGCCAAATGATGGTTCGTGAAAAAAAATTCTTAAGATTGGATTTTTTTTCTTCTTTTTTTTTATCGCGTCTGTCACATTTTTGATCTTCCCACCAATGTTAAATCACAGTGATTGAATATTATCATTTCATTTTTATTGTAATTATTTTGCAAACTTTAATTAATAATTATTATTTGACTTTTGTATCTCTTTCTTGGTTGTCAGGGTAAATAAATATTTCATTGGAAATATACAGTGTGACTATTCGTAAAAATTTTACTTTTAGTCTGAATAATTTTTAAAAATTGGTGTAACGCGTGGATTTTGTTTAGGAGGAAGATTTAGAAATAAACTCTAATCAGGTGTAGGGAAAAAACTTAAGAACAAAAACTAGCAACCTTTTACAGCAATGTAGCCGGAATTTTAAACACGGAGATGGAACTAGTTGGATCAAATATTTAAGATGCCAAGAGAAAATTTAACATCCGCGCTCTGGCACAGGCCCCAGAAGAAAAAAGAAGTGGAATAAGACCCAAAACTACAAGTGTATCATGTTAAATGAGTTTAAGATCTTAGTGATTTCTGTATGGTAACTGGTCAGGCTCTATTGCTAAGAACAGAGTAAGAATTAGAGGAATGCTGAAGGAGTAACGTGCCAAAAAAGCACAAAGAGGATAAATACAGGGTTATTCATAATTCCCTCCGCCTGTAAACGCCATTTTTCTTTACTACAACTGGATTCAGTGGTGCATGTTACTGCCATCTACCGGCAACTGCTTAAATTAAAACTTGAATACTTTCGGAATAATTTCATATGTTCTTTTTTGCCATATTCGTCTTCGTTTTTTTCTTACTATAACGCTTCGAAATCCAGGAAAGAATTATGAATAACCCTATATATAAGAAAGTAATCAATTTGGAAACTTTCCTTTCGCTCCAATATTTCGTGGGCGTCGGCAAGATTAAATATTTATTGCTTGGTTGTGTGCGAGGTATTGTTTTCAAAGTATATATATACATATATGGGTCATTCTCACGAAAACTGTCATTTTTCAGTTCATAAAATCCCAAAAAAGTAAAGTGAATAAAAAGCTCTGAAATTTTTTATATTAATAGAAATATGTAATGGCATTATAAAGAAAGTATATATCCTATAAATTATACTTAATATTTAAATTAATTAATTTTTTAAATAATTAATTTATAATTAATTAATTTTTAATAATTAATAATTAATTAATTAATTTAATAAATAAATTAATTAATTTAATAAATTAATTTATTAATTTTTTAATTTATTTTTCAAATTAATTAATAAGTAAATTAATTATTTTCACTATTTAAAAAGTGAGGGAATGACACTAATAGTGAGGGAATGATATTTTATTTTAATACATGTTTTTATCTAAGTTACATCTACCTAAAGTTTGAAAATGATAACATACTAAGTATATCTAATATTTATTATAATTTAGTCTTATATATTTAATAGTTTTTACAGGTTTGGGAAATAAAATTGGCTGGCACGATTGAACAAAAAAAAATTTGATAATATACTCATCTTGAATCATTCCCTCACTTCAGCGTCATTCCCTCACTTTATACACTAGTGAGGGAATGACGAATTCAATAAAATTTAAAAATAACAGTTAGGCCTAATTAATTTCTGAAGTCAATCACATACAATTATATTCATACAAGAAAGCAACATATAATTATCCACTTTCTCGATGAAGTTGTATTTTATTTTACTCTAAAAAATGACATGAGGGAATGACAAATGTAAAAAATTTTACCTGGTTTGATTCATTCAAATTTATTCCACAGCAAAGCTTCTTTAAGTTGAAGATGGAAACATACTGCAATTTTGTTCTATGATGCCAGTTGTTAACTTCTGAAGTTTTTATTAAAATATTTTTATTCTAAGAAGATTGCAGGTGATAAGAACATTGTTGTGAGGGAATGACGCGAAACACTGGGGACAAAGTTTAAAATAGTGCTGTGTTAATATTTTTATCAGAAATTAAATTTAAAATTGATTTTCTGAATTCTATATTTCAGTATTCTGAAATGAAAAACACGAATTTGTAAAAAAAAAAATTTATTTCAGAAACAATTTTTTTCTTTTTTTAAATCAGCAGTGGGGACAAGTGAGGGAATGACATATTGGTATATTTTAATTACCTAAAATAAATAAAAAATAAAAATTGATAATTTTATTTTTATTCTTTTGTTAGCTTGCATTCTGAAGGACACTTTCCCTGAAAATTTTTTTTCGTAAGCTGTAAAACAAACATAAAATATACTGGGGACATGAAAATGCCTGTTTTTCTGAGAATGACCCATATATATATTTTTAACTGAATCGAAAGAAAAACAAAGTCGAGGCATTTAATTACTTAGAGGGTTTTATGTACACCTATGCAATTCTACATTTCAAGCGTTCTACCATTCAAGCGTTTGTCAAAGAGGTAGTATTCTCTTTGAATTCAACTAACGCTTAGTCGAATGAAATTTAGATAACCAGTAGTTAAAAGTTAAATGGATTTTAATCATAAAAGTTAATCTTTTTTTACTAGACCTTATTGTGTACAAACTTCTGAAGGGCGATGAAATGAGTACCAAGCATGCTTGGGAACTAAACAAGAGTTCCGTGCTCGGCTGACCGCCCAACCACAAAATATGCTCCTGCACTTCAGAGCACAGGGTCAAGAAAAACTATGATTTCAATATACTTCAATATAACGATGCCCTAAACTTTATTTGTACGTAAAAGTTTTAGAACTGAAGTTCTAACTCTTAAATTTGACTTTGAATTAAATTGATTCTAATAATTCCTGAAAATAAAAATCTGACCGTTAAGAGCAATTAAAATTTACACTATACAGTCCTTTCAAATGCAAAAAGCTTTTTTTTTAAAATAAATCATTATTTTATTAATTTCTTAATCGATACTTCGATAACAATTCTGTTTTATATGAAATTTTATTGATACGCAAATGTTTTATAGCTAAATCTAACTTTGAGATGAATTTATGAATTTGGAATTCAATTCAGAAACTTCAAAAATTAAAAATCAAAACTCCAGCTGTTAAGGTCGTTTTAACCCTTTTGAAGGCTGTGGTAAGTATACTTACCACACGTTTTACCACTTTTAATTTAGGTTTCCATTTTTCAATAACTTCAGATTTCTTGAAGTGAGTTTGAATAAAATTGGTAACCATTTGTCACTTTTAAAAAACGTATAAAAGTTATAAAATACATAATTCCTTTTGAAGTTTGTAGCATTTAAGGAATTTACCTTATAAATAAAGAAAAATAAAAGTCAGTAAGTTCCTATTAGGTCATGTTAAATATATTTACCACCCAAAAAAATGGCATTTTTATAAACTAAATGAGTTTTTTTTTTATATCAATTACTATTCTTAAAACAATTTCACTTCCAAAAATACTTTAATTTACCTTTACTATAAATAAAGGACCCATTAAAGGGTTAAGTTATACTACACATTTCTTCCAAGAGTTTCTGTGGGATTCTTATAATTAAAATATTCTTGTAACTACTTCTTTACCAATTCTTAAAATACAAACCAGAGTTACGCTAAATTGTATACAGGGAGACAAATTTTTTTTCTCCGAAATTCAAATTCATAAATTTAAATTCTAGTACTAAAGTTTCAATATATTTTTCTTCCAAGTCTAAGTAAAATTTTCCGTCGATACATCAATTTCAAAAAGAAAAAAAAGAAGTAAAACGTTCCTTCTGAGCTACAACATTTCCCAAACTTTCAAGTGGAATTTCATAACACTCGTCACTTTTCATGTTAATACCTACAAGTAACAAAGAAAAATTTATCTCCGCCATAAATCGATCCTCACTGAACTCTATTTTTAGTACTTGTCATAATCCTTGATATTGAACCCCTTTAGCAGTACCAATTTCGTGTTCTCCTCTTTTTTATTCCTTTTTCGAGCATTATTTTCCATAAGGCTAGAGAATCTTAAAAAAGTCTAGAAACTTTTTTTTTTTCAGCGTTCTTGACGTTCTAACTCGCCAAGTTGTGACTAGTATATGAAATGGCAAGCTTTGAGTGGCTGCGATTTACTTTTTCCATTTTATTTTTGCGTCATTCGGTTTCTCAATATCTTGAAGGAGAAATTTTCTCGCCAAGTTTTTGAGATTTTGGCACTCTTGTAGATATGGATATTGGCTTCTCTTCTTTTTTTTATGACTTTAACGTTTTTCCTAGTATAAAATCTGTGTATTACAATGTTTTGAGAAACAAGATCCATAGAAGTTTCCCAGTTTTATAATAAAATGTTTGGCAGCGTTCTTTTATGTTTTCACTGGAAGTAATTTCGCCACTTCTGTAATCTAACACTTCTTTAACCTCTTTTCTTCCTTTGAAAACCTGCATACTGTTGAAATCATGTGTATAGATAAAAAAAATTCTCCAGAGTATATTCAACTTCTTTATTAACAAATCTTTTTTTTAATTAATTCAAAAGCTTGTAAAATCAGTTTTAGAAGGCGTAACATTAATATTTTGCTGCTGCAAGAAAACAGGAAGATCTTTAAAATGTGATCGTATGCCATAAAATTATCATAAACTTTTCAATTTAGCTCAGTTTCAATTTCAATTTTCAAATTTCAGCTTCTATAAAAAATTACCTCGTTTCAAGAATTAAAAAGAATGATTTTTTTTTTAAATTTTAAATTATAGAGAAACGAGTGAAAAAAAGTAATATGAATAAAAGAAACGCTAAAAACTCATTTAATGAACATTTTTTTTTCTTCAAATTATGGTATGAAATACACACAAAATGTAAAGAAAGTTAATTTTAAACCTGAAAAAAAGTAAAGAATGAAAGAAATGTGAATTCAAACTAAATAATAATAGCCAGAGAAAAAAAAAGAAATATAAAACAATTTTCAAGGCCTAAATAACGTGAAAAAATAGAGAAATTTTGAAAAATTAAAAATTTGTGGAATAAAACAGAAAGGGAAATTTATAGAATGAAAAATAGGCCGAATTAAAATAACATTTAAGGAATGAAAAAAGATGCAAAACGAATTTTAAATTTATTAAGAATCAATGCTAAATTAAGGAAAGCAGTATTGTAAAACTTGAAGAAAGTAAAAATTGAAAGTGAATTTTAGCACTAGTAAAACTAAACTTTGCGGTATACCTAGAAAATTTGAAAGGGCAATTGTTGCCCTTCCTAGATTGATTGTGCATTGATCAATCAGATAGCCAAAACCATAATATGATAATAATTATAATAATTGAAATATATTCATGAATAAATTATTAAGAATATATTGGAGACCGACACTATCAACAAAATTCATGCTATTTTATTCAATTTAGTTAACGAAAATAATTGATTAAACGGAGCACTGACTTTTTAATTATACCTATACATTAATTTCTTATAATTGAGATAATAGATAGATTGATAATTGAGTTTTAATTTTCACTGTAAATGATACTTATACGGTGAAATACGCTCTTTTTAAATGAAATTGGAGTATTTTGTATCTACCAAATGGTACTTTATACCCAAATCCCCCTGATGTTTTGTCGATCAAAATACCTTAGGGCCCACTCTGGCTTCTACGCCATCATTCTAGGCATCACCTTACGTTCAGGTACACACTAGTATAAATCTAGCGCATAAATGATTAAATAAGCGCTTGAATTGGAGCAAATTATGAAACGTCGAAAATTCTCAATACTTTAAATAACAGGGTGCGTAGACAAATTATTCAACAAAAAATAAGCACCTTTTAAGCACTTTTCAAGCACTTAAGAAATATTTTTAATAGCACTTTAATAAGCACTTTAAATAGCACTTTTAATAGCACAAAAAAATATCATAATTAGGCATGGTTGGAAAGTTTTGTGATAATTGACGGTTTTATTTTGTTTTAACGGTCGTGCTAAAAAAAAACCTTTTGACATTGTTTTTGACAATTGTCAAATATCATGAAATTTTAATCATGTAAAACGAATGGCGCTTTCATACGCTACGGACTGATAATACGCGGAAATAGATTGGGGTTGAATTAATTGTGAAAACGTTGAATAGAACAATATGAACTGTGACTTTTTGCATAATTCGTTTTTTAAAAACACCCAAAGAAAAAAGCACCTTTAAGGGTTTTTGAAAAACGAAAATCGAAAATGAGCACCTTTAAGCACTTTTTAAAAACACTATGCACCCTGAATAAGCTACTTTTTAAATTACAGATAAAAAAAAACGCGCGGAGGCCAAACAGACCCTATCACTCTTTCTAGTGTTTAATCATGAAGAGCATGTTGAACTAAAGAAAATAGCATTGAAAAATTTTAAAAA
This sequence comes from Parasteatoda tepidariorum, assembly GCF_043381705.1. Lineage (NCBI taxonomy): Eukaryota > Metazoa > Arthropoda > Arachnida > Araneae > Theridiidae > Parasteatoda > Parasteatoda tepidariorum. Next base: position 17,984,809 of record NC_092211.1, read on the forward strand.
TATATACTGAAGTGAAGAATCTACTGAATAAGACAAACTTAAATTTTATTGGCTGAGTAATGTGAGAAAAATAAAGTGAATTTTTGGCCTTGAAGAATATATATACAAAAAAGTTTTTTGGAAATTAAAAAAAGCAAAGTGAAAAAGATAAATTCAAATCCTGATGAATGTGCAGAAGGAGGAAAAAATGGAGCTTGAATAGTATGCAGATAAAAATAAAAGTTAAATTAAATAAAAACTAAAAGTGAATTAAAATTAAATTTAAGAACATATAATATACGGAATACCAAAAATATGCGGAATGTAAGGGAAATGAAAACTATGCGGGTTAAAAGAAAAGCGGAGTTTGGAAATTTAATGAAAGAAAGGTGAATTTAAAACTTTGAAGAATTTATAGAGTAAAAAAAAAAGGTGAACTTAAAACTTTGAAGAATTTGCAGAGTAAAAAAAAGGTGAGTTTAAAACTTTGAAGAAGATATAGAGTAAAAAAAAAAGGTGAGTTTAAAACTTTGAAGAATTTGCAGAGTAAAAAAAAGGTGAGTTTAAAACTTTGAAGAATTTATAGAGTAAAAAAAAAGGTGAGTTTAAAACTTTGAAGAATTTATGGAGTAAGAAAAAAGTAGAAATTAAAATCTTGAAAATGTAGAGAAAAAAATTTTTTTTAACTCTGAAGAATTCATATGATGAAAAAAAAAATTTAATTTGAAACCTTGAAGAATTTCCAGAGTGAACGACATAGATATTTATCTCTGCAGAATATAAAGAATAATTGAGAGTAGTCCTTATACAAAATGAAGAAAAATTAATCTTCAACACCATATACACAAAATAAACTATTCACTACAATTGCTATACTTTTTTGAATCTATCAGTCATCATCAATTTCAACAGTATAAATCTTTTTGTGTATAGAAACTTGACCATAATTATTGAAAACAGTATCAAATCTGCCATGTTCTATTATCGTATCTTTTTGTCTTATTATCTAATCATAATACAAAATCATTTTAGTTAGCTTAAAATGAAAGGCTTCCCAAACTCATGCTGTAGGAAAAATCATTGCATAAAAGAATGAAGAAAAAAAAATCCCATTATAGAGTATGAAAAAGAATTCGTGCTTCCATCACTTGAGTGAGCCTCTTCAACAAAGGATTATTGACAGGCTTAAGTATTGATTATTTGGAATAAATTCTTTTCCAACTGTCTTGGTTGCTAACGGTTTTTCATGGATTATTTTCTTTAAAAATGCCTATTCTTCGGAACAAGCCAACTCTGAAGAAATTCTTTGAGATAAATACATCTTCCAAAAATTTCATTACTCTATTTTCGCATCACTTGCTGCATTTCATAGTATTCCGGCTATTATTGAATTTTGGGAGGGGAAAAAATTTATTGTACTTCAAAATTTTCGTTGCGAGTGGTAATTTAAGTTATTCCACAATGTGAAATATTCCATTTCGAAAAATAATAGTAATAATAGAAAAATAGAAATAGATTATTTATTTTCCCAGATAGCTACGGCAAACGTTTATTTTACCTTTTCATTTGACTGGCATATAAAGGTTGACTAATTAATCCCTTTTAAAGAAAATTATTATGCTAAGTTTGTTTCCATAACGAGTGAATAAAGGAATGCAAAAACTTAACAAAAAAATATCATTTTTCATTTTTACTGTAAACCTTGTTTTTGCCTTTTTTATCATCTTGGCTTTGTCCGGTTACCCAAATGCAGCATTTTGTTTGTGTTGAAAATTTAATGATCACGCCAACTTTCCCTTTTAAAGTGTTAATAAAAATTGTAAAAGCGTATGCAAATAAACCTTGTTTCAGTGATGGTCATAAAATCTAAAATAAGCTTTGAGAGGATGAATTTATTTACGGTTTGAGAACGCTTTCTACTCTTGATTTGCAAATGATGATTCATCTTGATAGAAAAAGGTTGTTTGTGCAAGCTTGATGCGAACCTTATAGGGCGTAAACTAGCATAGTTAAATTTAACATTGCTTCAAGCTTGCATGGTTTATTTGCTAATGAGTCATAAAGCTTGTTGGACTTTGTGATAAAGGTTGTTGCTGATATTAAAATCAACCTATCTTACCACTTCTATTTGGGTTTATATACAAATATAATTCATGTTAATTACCTTTTTAACCTTAATTTATGTAGTAAATTCAAGGGGGAAATAAATAGAAGAAAACCGACAAACCAAGTACCTCAGAGGTATTGTGACTCATTTTTATTTTCTGATGTATTCTCATAACGATGTCCGAAAATGATAAATAAAGTTTTTTCACCTAAGTAAAATGGGAAAAATGGTAGAGATATTAGAAAAGGGAAATGGTAAAGAGTAATTGGGAACGATATTAGAAAAAAATATCATAGTCTATAATGATTTAATCTTTGATAATTCTTATTAATCTTCTAGTTATCAGAATTTTTTGAATTATTTTTATAAATAATTAGACTTTATAAAAATAAATAAAAATGTAAAAGACCATTCTACCATGTTAGCTGATGCAACAAAAAAAAAAAACTTTTTTTTTGAGGTATAAACAGATTTTATTCAAATATTTTCTCAAATTTTTCTAGGTGGCATGCTTTTGTAACAGAATTATGTTTTAGCGAAAGCTTATAAACTTATTTTCTGGGAAAAAAAGTTTTGAAATAACGAGTACTTTTTTTATTTTTCTAATATAAAACAATACTCTAGAATTACTTTTTTGCCAAAAAAAATTATTTGACTTTAAACCTATGGAATATATTTTATTTTTTACGAAATGTGTTAGCATTTCGATTTTATTTTATATTATTACCGGTGTTGAAAACCGACCCAATTCTAAGTTTACGACTGATAATCTTGCAATTTTGCACCTAATCCAGAACACAGGAGAACTTCTGAATAAAGCACTTGGATAAACTGGCTTTCATGCAGGACTTTTTGATGGAACTTCCTCGTATTTGCGTTACATGGAGTGAAATACTTCGAAAACCTCCCATGGTTACCAGACAGTAAGAAGAATCTAAAGCACGATCCGTCTACCTCTGAGGATATTTCACGTCAGCATTGTGGTCGGAGCAAGCCGGATGCGAAATTCGTATCGACTGGGATTCGAACCCGGTTGGCTGCATTATCGCTCTATCCCCTGAGCGTTCATGGAGTGAAATACCTCGAAAACCTTCCATGGTTACCAGACGGTAAGAAGAATCTAACCCATGAACCGTCTATTACTGAGGATTTTTTAAAGTCAGCACTATGGTCGGCGCGAGTAGGAATCAGAATTCTAATCAACCAGCCACAACAAGGATTCGAACCCTTGCAACCTCATTGGGAAGCTAGAGCTCTAAATCCTGAGCTTGAAATATATTTGTGCTAACTAAAGTTCAAAAGCACATTGCTAACTAAAGTTGCACATTTCTTGAACTGGTTTGAGAAACAATACTGATGCTAGTCAAGACACAATAAGTGACGCATATTTTTGATTATTATAAGCCTAACACAAAAAGAAAACCACGAAAACCTTCCACGGTAAACCCGACGGCAAGAGGGCCCTAATCCATTATCCGTCTAACACTGAGGATATGTATGCCAGGATTGTGGTCGGTGTAAGTCAGCAGCAGAATTCGTAACGAGCGACCAACGCTAGGATTCGTGACTATGTCAATTCAATAGGAGGCGAACACTCTATCCCCGAGAGCAACCACGGTTCTACCATTTAAATATAATTTTTTTTCTCAAATAAGAACTTCTCCTTGTAAAATAACTTTTTTGTCCAAAATAAAATTATTTCTTTATAAATAGGCCCATTTCCACATGCTCTGTACATATATTTAGAGTCCATACTTTTAACTTTTGAATAACTAGAACTATTTCCGTTTTTTTAGGGCCTCTTTATGAGATGATGATCAGACCTATGATTTCTATTGATCTACACTTTAAATACATTTAAGTTAGAACATGCGAAAGGGAATGAAGCTGAAATATCCTTTTTTCTATGCCGTATTCAGTTTCCACGTGAGGATTGCAAGACAGACTCCGGTCTTCAGTAAATAAATTCTATATATGCAACAACAAAAAATTAATAATTAAGAAACTAAAAAGAAATGCACCACTTGTTTTAAGCATTGATCTTTGTTTGATCATAGAACCATTTGATTGATAGAATACTGGAGCTCTACGCGAAATCTGCGGCCCTTCATTTAGGTGTTTCCTTCACTGCGGCTGATCACATAGTTCAGAAACTATTCCTCTCTAACTTATAATTTAAAGAAACTTTACAACTAAACTTCAGGAGTACCAGTTACACGAGACAGAATTCTCTTTCTTTTCAAATTTTTCCTAATGTTATAAGATGCATTCGCCTCTACACTATGAAAAGTTTCAGTGTATCTCAACACTAAAAATGGTGGTAACTACTTTAATCCAGAGTGGTGTAGAACCTGAAACAGTTCCTGGTGTAATAAAATGCCAAGAGTGTTCTTTTACACTACTTGATGTAAAAATACTTGCACCATTTTTGGGTATTCAGTTAAACTAATATTAATAATTACAGTAAGAGCCGCGATGGCTCAGGGGATAGAGCGTTCCCTTCCAATGAGGCGAACCGGGTTCGAATCCCAGTCCATACGAATTCCGCATCCGGATTGCACCGACAAGAGTACTGACATGAAATAACCTCAGTGGTAGACGGATCATGGGTTAGAGTTCCCTTGCCGTCAGGCTAACCGTGCGTGGTTCTCGTGGTCTTCCTCACCGTGTAACGCAAATACGGGTTAGCTCCATTAAGAAGTCCTCCACGAAGGAAAATTTCTCCCACTACTCGATCCAGGAGTTCCCTTGCCTTCTGGATTGGGTTCAAAATTACAAGGCTACGCAGTTGAACATTAGTAGTCGTAAATCCATAGAATTGGGTCGACTGTTCAACGACGGTTATAAAATAATTACAGTAGGGCTGGGATAGTCTGGTTTGTAGGGGCACTGGGCCCATGTCTAAGAGTTCGTGGGTTCGATCCCAGGCCGACCGAAGACTCCCCGTGTAGTAAATGGTGACTGATGCGCGTTAAATCTGTCTAGACGCAAAGTCCTCCATGTTCCCATAACAAATCAATACCTCTGGGGGTACTGATCCAGGAGTTTCCTTTGTCTTCGGGATTGGTTCAAAATTACAAGGTTACGCAGTTGAACATTAGTAGTCGTAAACCCAAAATCGGGTCGGCTGTTCAACGACGGATATAAAATAAAAATAAAAATTACAGTAAGAGAAGCGATGGTTCAGGGGATGTGTGCGCCTTCCAATGAGTTGAAATTCGTTCGAATCCCAGCGATGGCAAGTCGATACGAATTCCACATCCGGCTTGCACCGACCCCAGTGATGACGGGAAATATCTTCAGTGGTAGACGGATCATGGGTTAGAGTCCCCTTGCCGTTAGGCTAACCGAGGGAGGATCTCGTGATCTTCCTCTCCCAGCAACGGCAAAGGCGGGTTAGTTTCATCAGAAAGTCAAAAGCAAATTTCTCCCAATACTTGATCTAGAAGTTCCCTTGTCTTTTGGATTAGATTCAAAATTACAAAGCTACGGCGTTGAACATTAGTAGTCGTAATTCTAAAAATTGGGTCGGCGGTTCAAAGACGGTAATAAAATAAAAAAAGAAATAATTACAGTAAGATAAAAATTTTCAAGTAGACAGAAAACTTATTTTTACAATACAATCTAAAATAAGAATCATTCACAATCCGTTGTAAACATCAGACGGTAAAAAGTGTCCTACCGTTGGTGTTTTCAAAAACAAAAATATAAACGTATGGTGTGAATGAGCGTGAGATTTTTGCAATTTTTTTTTCTCCATTTTAAGTATAATTACATACTTTAAATTGCATATGAAATCTCTATTTTTTAATTTGAAAAAATGCTCCTTCGCACAACTTTTAGGATTGTTTAACATCAAATTCGGAGAGATAGTACACCAGAGATTTTGCAATGTATTATGGATTTTCTTTTTAAACTTGTTTTGTGAATAAAAAATGGTTATTTTTGTTAGTTTGTAATCGTGGATTAGCTAAAGAAGATGCACATTGAACATTTATGAATGAGCTTTTCTAAATTATTCCGATAATCAAACCCGCAGATGGTTGTCATCAATTGAGGAGTGTACGGTAATTACTCATGCGTTGAAGAAATGGTGAAGATACTGTGGTATCAACATTGAGAGATGAATCCCTGTAGTGTATCTACCACTACAAAAATATAATTCCAATTCACTAGTATATAAGACATGTTAACTCGATTCCCTGTAGAGGTACCTTTTCATAAATGAAGGTTGACATTGTCGAAAACAGCACACCCCATATTGGTGACCATCGGACGTGATGTGAACCCGTCTACCTCGGCAGAAACGCCCTCCACGACTTGAACACGCCTACTTAGATCGATGGTTCAAATTGGACAGTTTACTTTCTAGTTGTGATTGTGACATTATCCACCTCCTTGCGCTGATGCTACTCAGTCTCGATCACACACAACGTTGGCCTGTATACACTCGACTGCAAATGACAACACAGACGCGACCAGGAACGTGTACTAAATACAGCTCTCACGAACAGCACTCGAAAAGTACGGTGATCCTAATACGGCTCTCCCGACTTCCCACAAAATAGCAATGAATCAACTAGTGGTATTCGTTCATTGAATTCTAACACAGATATAATTCTGGTGGGGGAGTACTGTAGTGTATCTACCACTGCAAAATCATAATTCCAATTCACTAGTATATAAGACATGTTAATTCAATTCTATGGTGGGGTACCTTTTCATAGATGAAGAATGACATTGTCGATGACAGTGGCGACACAACCCGACCATCCCCTTTCAGCTGTCATGAGATTGACACGCTAGACCTTCCAACTAAAGTATGCACTTGGTATTTGACATTTAAAGTTATACCATTTCCAATTACGTTAGAAAGTATTTTATACTTGGAAACATCGCAGCAATATATTTTTCTGGTCCTTTTTCGTGATTTGTTTTTTGCATTATGTGAAGCCCAAATAGATATTGAAACTTAAAACTGCTTTATTTTGCTTTATCTTGCACGAAACAAAATTTTAAAACATTTAAAAAAAACACAAATTGTTTAACATGTTTTTTCAAGTGTTACTTTTTTTTCTTTTTAAGGAAAAAATTTCCTTTCAAATATTGAATTATTTATTTTAAACAATAGTTTTATGAAATTAGATTTACATTGACGCATTTTTTTGCATCATATAAATATGCAGTTCAAAATTATCTTTTTCATATTTTCAGTATCTTTGTCCAAAATGAAAGACATTCAAATTTAATTCAGTAATTTTTCATCTGAAAAACTGTTAGCAAAGATTTTTTTTCATAAAAAAAAACTTTTCTATGAAAAAAAACCAGGCATAAAAATTTGTAATTGTACCTATTCACGCACCTGATATTGCTACCTAAACAAAAGAGATATTGTTTCCTATGTATTTTTTGACGTTTAATCGAATGAGACTACTCAACTCTATAGAACAAATAGTACATAAGTTGAGTGAGTTTTTATGTATAAAATTTATTATTTTTGGCCCGTACTTATGTATACACTTTACGTTGCTATTCAGGAACTATCTGAACATAATAGGTGAATTAATGTAGTATAGTACATAACTATATGAACATAATAGGTAATAGTGAATGTAAATATCCATACTGAATTGAGTGAGATTTTTTCGGATGCAATCGGATTAATAATTTAGAAGTTAAAAGCCTTTTGTGTACAAAAAGTACAATTTCGTACATACACTTGTTTACGCATCTTACCTGCCTATGCGAGATCCTATGGCTGAGTGGTAACTATCCTCGGATCTCCGGGACTATATCCTCGTACTAGGCAAGGTTAACTCAGCCTTTAATCCCTTCAGTTGGTTGTTGAAATGAGTACCATACACGTTGGAGACTGAACATTTGGGATTCACCCAACCAGAACATCTGCTCTTGCACCCCAGATCTCAAGGTCAAGTAAATTGGGAAAGGCATAGGAAAGGTCTTTGGCTCTCCATGGGCTGTCGTGCCACTGAATTTAGTTTACACGGTTACGTAGACAAGTGATGTTGTGTATCCTACGTACTTTTTCTTGTTTAATCGAATGAGATCGAATAGGAATTAAAACAGCTGATATTTAAAAAGATAATATTTTTTTATAAATATAAAAAGGGGTGTTTACCTAAAGATAATTTCGAGCAAAAATATAATAATTTTTAATAATTATTTATTATTTTTATTGTTTCATTTGAAAATACCCGAAAAATGTTTAAATTGGAAGGTATGCAAATCTTATGTGATTTCTAAAATATGATTTTGAATGGTTAAAGAATAAATTAGAATAAATCCAACCGAATAGTTCTTGAAAAATCAAATTTTAACTATACAACTTTTTTAAAAATTTGATAATTTAAAAGCTATTCTACCGATAAGTTTCAAATTTTGTATTTACCATTTAATTTTACATTCTTTAAATGGATGTAAAATTTTCTGCACCTTACAGTTCAATATTTTTCGACTATTTTATTATAAATACTTATAAGCTATTACAATGAAATATTGAACAATAATAAATACGAAAAATAACGATAAAAAATAATTATTAAAGATAATTAAATGTATGGAATTACCATTAAATAAACGAATTTTATAAGTGAGTGTAAAACTTTTTTGATTCTCTTAAAAATATTTCAAGGCTTGATTAAATATGTTAAAAGTAAAATATACCTTAAACTCTCCAACCTTTCGAACGTTTCGATCAAATTTTCTGGACTGCGGCTACCCCATATATTGTGATGACCAAATATTTAAATCTGTCGAAAAAAAGTTAGTCAAGTAAAGTACGTTTTTGTGCCTGATTAATTAATTACCGTTGTTGGGCCCTCGAACCATTAAAACTAAATCCTGTTTTGGGGAAAAGGGGGTCAATTCATCAAAGGATGTTAATGTTTCTTTTTATTCTGCACACTATACATTTCTTTTTGCTACCTTAGGGCCTGCGCTAAGCATTTGCCACCTCGCCAAATGCGATAAAATCGTAACTTTGGCGTTTAAATGTTTTTTCTTTGGTGAATGATTTTTTCCACTGGAAAGAAAAATATATAATTAAAAAAAAACTTAAGATTTACATTTGGCGAAGACTTTTGATACTTGGCTAATTTACTGGCTAATAATTTAAAATCCTTGGAGCGGGTTTTTGTTACCTATTATGGCAGAATGCAAAAAAATGCATTTTACGCTGATTTTCTAAAAATATTGATGAAATAATAAAAACAAATTCTTGTAATTATATAAAAATTATTAAAGTCCAGCACCAATAGATACAAATATGTAATAAATATTGTAATTTTAACAATTTAAATTTCCAGCGATATTACCTAATTTGTAAATTAGGTAAATATTTGCAAGTTTCTTGCGCGTGTATTATTTTTTAAATTGACATGTAAAAGTTTAAATTTAGTCGAAAATATAATGCTTCTTTATTCTAATTTTTTTTTTCTTTTGTTTCGAATAAATGTGTTCATATTTTAATTTTTTCTCGAAATTATTTGTTGTTAATGTAAAAAAAAATAATAAATACTATTATTTTTATTTTCAAAGAGAATTTGACGAAATGTAACATGTAAATCAAAAGAAAAAATATGGAACAATGAAAAAAAATCGTCATTCGGCTTATTGGATTCCAGTAAATATAAAAAATTCAAACATTTTCTTTTTATTTACTTAAAAAAAACGCATTATTAAATGAAGACTACATTTTTATAATTTTCCTTAAAACAAAACAAACTAACTATTTTTTATATGCTTCAAATTCCATGCATCGATCATTAATTTATTTTAAATGTGTTTTTAAACTCAGAAAAAAAAATATGAAAAAGGGTGATAGGGAAAATATCTTACGATATTTCAGTTTACTCGAAGTTCAAGGTGAAGGCAAAATTAAAAACAAAAATTATATTCAAGTAGAAATTCAGTTAAAAACTGAAATTTTCAGAAGTTTTAAATGTAGTTGGGAATATCTATATATATATTTCTCTTACACGGCACCAAAAAAAAGCCTCATTACAACTCCCCGAATGGCAACGTTAGAAAATCGACCAATGATTGCTGCTAAAAATGTCACATGGCAAATCAAGATGAGGTGGCTCAACATATAGCGCTTTTAAAAACGGAAACAATAACCAGAGTGAGCATTATCAGGTTGTTCAATTCAGATTCATGTCCTAAAAACATGATAATATTTAATTTAAACTCAATTAGGAATTAATTAATTGAAGTGAGAATGCTTTAAAAGGCCGCTGTTGAATTGATATTTTTCTACTGGGAGCTACCTAAACGTCTAAGTTGCATTGAATTTTTTTATATTTCGCGTTTATTTATGCATTGAATTTTCACGCTTTAAAATGCAGAATATTAGTGAAGCTGTTAGGGCTTTTAAACGTAATGAAAGAAAACGTGTTCGAAGAGCCCAAGAAAGTGTTGAGGAATGTTGCAGAGATCAAGTGCAATAATAACTGTTCAAGATGTTTACTGTTTAACTGTTACTGTTTACTGTTAATAACTGTTTTTTTTCTAAAACTTTCAGAATTTCTAGCATTAACTAATTTATTTATTATACACATTTAGTTGAATTTAGGTGAGTAACTGCAATATTTGATAATTTATTTTGCTAATATGTTTCTCATTTAGCTAATGTTTTGATTTTTTCACCATGTACAATCTAAATAGCTCATATACTTTTTTAAAAGCCAATAAGAACATTGATAGAATTCTTCTACATAAGTACAATACTATGTCTTTGATGATAAAATACTATGTCTTTGATGATAATATACTATGTCTTTGTGCTAGAACATTGTGTTCATTGGCGAGCGAGCGCAGCGAGCCATGGTTCATGGCGAGAACCACATAGAATTGCGTAGCAATTCTCGGGGGTTGGCGAGCGTTAGCGAGCAGGGGGCGGAGCCTTCTTGTCTTCTTTAATATCGGTTTTCATTTATTCCGAACTATATTATTAACACTTTAGTTTGCTCTCATAATTTTCTGAAAAAAATTAATAATACGAATTTTCAAAATTAATATTTCAGATTTCTCTATTTATGATTTTAAGATAAAAATAATAACTAATTTTTCTACGATTTCTCTTAATACGGATAAAAGCAACATAACAATTACATATATGTTCTGAATTTCATTAACCTATTTTAATAGATTATAAAATGTATACTTTTAAAGTTCGATAGGATGGTGAAAAAGTTATAATAGGAAAAAAAACGTCAAAGTTTCAATATCACTTATGTTCATGATGGGACAGAATTAAAAACTGAGATTTTTTTCAAGTTCTAATTCAAATAAAAACGTCACTTTTTCACCACTAGATAGTTCATTGTGGTCTTTTTCTTTATCAAATTATAAAAAAGATCATTTTTTAAAAATTTCTCTCAAGCCCTCTTTAAGAATAAAAAAAATCTTTTGGAGTAAAAAGTTTCATTTTGTGCATCTTTTTGACGCATGGCGTCCAACATATTGAACAATATCTAGCATAATTTTATAACTCAAAAAAAATATATTTTAATATTTTTTTCTGTTTATATGCGTTTAGAAAGTGAATATCTATGCAAAAATGGCCGTACTTTTTAAGTGTGATAAAAAAAATTATAAGAAAGGTTAGAAGATAAGATTTATCCTCGGGGGCCGCAGTTTTTAATTGTGATTAAAAAGAAGTATAAGAAAAGTATGAAGATAAGATTCCCCCACTTCGCCGGAGTTTTTAATTACGATACGAAAAAATAATAAGAAATGTAACAAATTTGACTCAGATATTTATTTTTCTTTTTTTGGATAGTTGCATGGCCTATAAACTATTGAATCAAGTATATTTTGTTTCATGATTCAAAAGTAAAAAAAATGCAATATCAAAATGTCTACCATGCAAAAAAATTTACAAATAAACACTTATCATTTTTTATGTACTAACTAAAAAAAGGTAATTAAGTTTAATAAATTAAACTTTATATAGTAAGAGTTAACTTTCCTCAAGAACAGAGTTTCCTAATTTTTTTCCAATGTCGAACCTTAAATGATCGAACCTCTTTTGATGGAACCCCAAGATTTAATGAATAAATTTCCTCAGTAATTGTGTTAATCAACGAAAGACTATTTAATTTTTTTAAATTTATAAAGATTTAAATTTTAATAATTATTTTGAAGAGATTTAGAGAACGAATAAAATTTTTCCATCGTGCGTTTCATCAATATTTGTCTTAAAATAGATTTTTTTTAGTCAGACAGTTGAATTCACAGGTCAGTAGAAGCATCTATAATCGAATTCTTAATTTGAATTTAGTGAATGCGTAATCTGAAAAAAAGAATGAAGAAACATAAACCCATTAAAAAAATAATAAAAAAAGGAAAAAGCAAGAAAACAAAAGTTGAGAATAGTTTTTAAAGACACATACTTCTCCATTGTTGAATTTGGTTATTTTCATTCGATGGAATACCAATGAAATTTTTCCCGAATGCATATATCCTTTTCATAATTCATTCATTATATTGTTATTACAAAAAGCATTATTCTAAAATTACTTTCTTCACAAACATTTTAATTAAATAATTTCATAAAAATAACCGAGCACCATATAAAAATGGATTATAAGTTATATGTAAATTTAATTACAAGTTTCAAAAATCTTTACTGATTCAAAAATTCTGAACTCTCGGAACCCCTGTGACCCTTCCATGGAACCCTAGATTTCTGCGGAACACCATTTGGGAACCGCTGTTCTAGGCTACACATTTCTAAGTAAAAAACAATTTTTTTTTATTATTTACAGTTACTCACAATACAAAGCTGTTATTAAAATTATAAATCTCAATCATGCATAAATATTACTTCTATAAAATAAACAATTTGTGACCACTTACCAAAACAAAAAACTCATAACATGTACAACTCTAATTTTTCCTCATTCATTTCTTTCCACACGTTCTTTAAACAAGATAAACGGATGAGACAGCATCACTTATCTTCCGCATCCAACCTCTAAGCACCCCCACATGCAACTGCTCGGAACACAGTGAAAATCAACAGCTTTCTCATCGGAAAAGCACTCATTCGATTGGATCAAAATGGAGCACGCGCACAACGCAGGTGTCTACATTCTGTAAGTTTTCTTTCCATTCATACACGCGATGGAACTTAGACTCTCTGTATCTTAGTCATAAGCTCTGCCTACGATTTTTGGAAAAAGAGATTTTTTTTGAAAAGGAAGCGTCAGTTTTAGTTTGAAGAGTAATATTAAATTCTAGACATGGGCATGCATCACGAGCTTTTTCTTTTTTTTATTATTTATTTTACTACTGGCTGAATTTATTAAAATACTGGGAACAGTGGTGTAAAACTTTGAATATAGCGGAATGCTGCTTTCTAACCAGGGACGTGGAGTCGGAGTTAGAGCCTTAAAACCATGCTCAACTCCGACTCCAGTTCTTTAAACGAAGTTTAAAATTATCCAATAAATCAAAAAAGAGAGAAGTTTTTATAAAAAACTTTATAATTCGTATGTAAAATTATAATTCGTGGCAAATATTTATAATTCGTATGTTAACATAAATATTACTCATATGTTGTTGTTGTTGTAGTTCATTTACGTCGTAACTAGAGCTGCACAATGGGCTATTGGCGCTGGTCTGGGAAACATCACTGAGGAGGATCCGAAGACATGCCATCACAATTTTGATCCTCTGTGGAGGGGATGACACACCTGCTTCTGTAGCCCAACGACCTGCTCGCGAAGTCGAACACTTTACGGTAGAACAGTTTAACGAGGACCGATACCGCACACCCTCGGTCCCTATGTAGACTAATCCAAATGGTCACCCACCCGCACACTGACCGCAGGCAGTGATACTTGATTTCGGTGATCTGATGGGAACCGTGTCTTAACCATCAGTCCTCTGCAGGACTTTGAAATATAGAGGTAGCAGCAATCTGAACATTAAGGTCCCAATTGCTTGGTCAGGAAAGGGATTGGAAGTTTAAACCCCTTAAAAATATATCATTCTAATGGGTAATGTATGAAGTTAAATTAATATTCCCTTTAAATTGAAGTGCACATCATCCATTGATTCGAAATCAAGCTGAAATTATTCAGCATAGCTTAAACAAACATATAGTGGGATAAACATTTTTCGCAACTACGGCTAGTTGTACAAGATATCGCTGGTTCAAAACAAAAACGACACATCTGCAGACGTATTATGCCTTCAGATGCGTCGTTTTAGTTTTGAAGCAGCGATATGACCTCTCAAAGTTATAAATCATTAAAATTAATAATTATAACAAAATTATTAAATTTAAAAACTTAAAAAGATGATCCTGTGTGACAGAAAGGTTATGACATCCGACTAAGAGCAGAGAAAACTGCGGATGAATGCCAGCTGATAACTCTGTTCAACTGAAAAATGCATTATTTTCTTTTTTATTTATTTGAAATATATACATAAGAAATAATTTTTGTGTGAAATCTACAGTTTTTAAAATTAAAAATGTTTAATTTGATACTCTCAAACAGGACAGATGATTTTTTCTTAAATTTAATTTTTTTACTGAAAAAAAGACAAATAATAATAATTAAAGCTTTCCTTTCAAAAAGTATTGGAGAGTGGGGTCAATTGTAACATTTTTTACTTAACTATTTTTAACTAACAAGAAATCCAATATATTATTAGTATTAATTGACAGACGAATAAAGTAGACTATCCTCTACTAGAAAAAAAATACCTTATTTTAAGTGTTATTATATTAGTTATTAACAATTTTTGACAGTCGTGCTCTTGTTACAATTGTCCCCACTTACGGGGTCAATTGTAACAGTTCATAAATTCAACTAAAACATAGTTAATTATACATATTATCATAGTTGTGATATATTTTTTAATTGATCAAAATAGTATTAATATTTTAGGAGTAAAAATAATAATGAGCAGAGACCTAAAGGGTTAAACTTTAAGGAGTTAAAAATTTTAATTTATGCTGTGAAAGGTGACAAATTTAATAATGCACATTCAACATAATATAAATGATATAGGAAACTATTGGTGGTTCTTAAAGAGTTAAGTAATAGTTCGTAAACATAAGATTATTTATTTTCAGCTGTTACATTCGTCCCTTTAATTATTGTTACAATCGTCCCCAAGACGCCATTTTAGCTTCTTTTGTTAAAAACAATGCTAGTTAATTAACAAAACTAATTTTTTTTATTGAAATGTTAATTAAGGTCATATTCGGTTAATAGTTTTTATTTTCTTTAAATGAAATTACTTTGTTACAATATAATATTCAAATTCCAAAAAAAGTACTTACGTAGCGTGAAAATATCTTTTGTGATGAAACTCTTTCAAAAGTGAATAAAAATGGTTGCCATCAGGGATGTACACGTAGATTTATTAAATACACCTTGTGTGCCACCTAGGAACCAAATCTAGAACCCGACACTCGAAATATTTACCCTGTTACAATTGACCCCACTCTCCCCTACTTACTTTTCTCTTGGTACTGAAATAATTAAGTATTAAAGAAAAAATATTTATATATAAATATATATATATATATTTAG
>NC_092211.1:18001666-18033058 GCF_043381705.1 Parasteatoda tepidariorum
TATATATATATAGACATTGGTATGATAGGTTTTTTTTTAAATACGATACGCATTTTTTAGATATTTAAATGCTTCGATACTAAGCGGATACAGGTATAAGTGTAATATATCTCAGGTATTTTTTTAATCCGATGTACATTTATTAGATATTTCACTTTTTCGATATTTTTCTAATACCCTGTTTTAACTAAAAACATTAAGCACCGGTTTTAAATTATAATAATCCATAACAAAACTTGTTGAAACTATTCCAATTCTATAAATCATGTTTTGATTAATAATAAAAAGGCTTGCAGTAAGAAGTTTAACAGTCTAAAGTGAATTGCTCGAAATCACTTGGACTGAAGAAAAAGGTCAATGAACTTTTAAGATTTATGACAAAAACTACTGGATATCTTCCAATGTGATTGAAATAAAAAATATTTATGCTCGGCAAGCATAAATGCATTGAATGCATCTCCAACACACACAACTGCATTTTAATCTTGAAATTCCCTTCCAGTGGACACAAAACGTCAATACCAGATTGTCGTTCATAAAGCTGTTTCCTGCCTATCTACGCTGACTTGCACTTTTTGTTTAGGAAATAAGTTTCTAAAGAATCTATTATTTCTGGCCATTTTAAACGAAATGCAATAAAGCTGATACTAACCCAACCATTGTATCAGTTGAGAAAAAATTCCTCGGTAAAGAATTGTTTCTTTAGATTTGTCTGATTTCAAGAGACAGATATGATCCATAAAACGTATTGACTTTTCCCATATTTTGAATTTCATTTGAAAAGCACTGATTTACACAACTTTTAAAATTATCGAAGATTCTATTTTATAACCGTCGTTGAACAGCTGACCAAATTCTGAGTTTACGACTGCTAATGTTCAAATCCATAGAACTTTATAACAATCGTTGAACAGCCGACCTAATCTAGGGTTTACGGTTACCAATGTTCAACTTCGTAGCCTTGTAATTTTGAGCCCGATTCAAAAGACAAGGGAACTCCTGGATCAAGTATTGAGAGAAATTTGCCTTCGAGGAGAACTTTTTGAAAGAACTAATCCACATTTGTGTTACGTGTAGAGGAAAACCATGAAACCCGCCCGTGGCTAGATCCGCCATGGCTTGCACAGTGGTGATTGCAAGCCGGGTGCGGAATCCATCAGCCATCGCTGGGATTCGAACCCGATTTAAATCATTGGGAGGCGAGGGCTCTATACCCAAAGCCACCACGGCTCAAATCCGTAGAATTATAATTTTGAACATAATCCAGAAGACAAAGAAACTTCGTGATCAAGTATTGGAAGAAATTTTCCTTCGTGGAGGACTTTTCTTATGCTAATTCGTTTTTGTTTTACATTAAGTGGAAAACCACAAAAACCTCCCACAATTAGTCTAACGGCAAGAGAACTATAATCCATAATCTGTCTACTGCTGAGGACATTTTACGTCAGCATTGTGGTTGGTGCGAAACAAGTGTGGAATTCGAATCTACCCAATTCGAACCCGGGTTACCTCATTGGAAGGCGAGCGAATAAAAAAGAAGTATTTATAAAGACTTTGAACATAAAAATCCTTTAAATTTAGAGTGTAAAAAATTTAAAATGTGTGCTGGTAAACATAAAAGGAACAGCCAGATTGGCATACTTATTGACATGTGTTATGTCAGGAAATTTTTGTTGCCAACCTGCTAATTTAAATTTTCTTTCCATTTTTCCAATCTACATTTCTACCTTTTGATTCATTCTACCAAACTAAACTCTGCGGCGTGACAGCCCATAGAGGGCCAAGGCCTACTGTGCCCATCTCAGTTTTCTTGACCTTGGGCTCTTGTTCCTGTCAGGTGGTCAGCCGAACGCGGAACCCCCAGTGTTTAGTTCCCAAGCATGCTTGGTACTCATTTATCGACCCACTGAAGGGATGAAAGGCTGAGTCAACCTTACCCGGTCCGAGGATCGAACCCAGGACCTGCGGCACGGGAGCGCGAAGCGCTACCTCTCAGCCACCAGGCGTCTTGATTCATTCCAGTTACAGTAAAATGCAAGGTCGTCGGGCTACCGAAGCGGGGGTGCCATCCCCTCCGCAGAGGATCAAAATTGTGATGGCATGTCTTCGGATCATCCTCCGGGATGTTTCTCAGACCGTCGCAAATAGCCCATTGTGCAGCTCAAGTGAGACGTAAATTAACAACAACAACTACAGTTAAATGTATATAAATTTGAAATGGGGTGCAACTCATCTACAAATAGTTCATTCCCTCCCTTGAACAAGCATACAACAGTCTTGTAAGATTAAGGCATAAATAAGACTAATTCTAATTAAAATTATAAAATTGTGAGAAATATTACCTACTAGACGAAAAAGAAAGAAAACAATATATGAGGTTCCGGATATGGTGACATTCCTTGACGTATTTTCATATCATAAAACTTATTTTAAAGGGGAATATACATTAGAAAACTTTCAAGTGGTCTCAAATTAAATAACAATTCCTATTCAATGTCTTAAAATTTATGTAAATATTTTGTTTTATATGTTTATTTATATGAAATTGTACTTTTTATTTAATGCTACATAAGTTTCATTTCGTAGTGTCAAAGGAAAAATATGCAAAAATAATGAATACGTTCTTTCACAAGATCAAGACTATTAAAGTCTGGTATTTAAAAAAATGTAGTCATGTAAATTTCATGCAAAAAAAATGTCTAGCATTTTTAAAAGGTTTCGATTAAACACTTCTGAATGCATTGGTCATGCAACGTTTCCTTCTGTTATATAGAAATGTCGAAGTCAGAAGCTAAACTAGATCAGTGTTCCACCTTTCATACTGAACGATTCTCATTCCTATCCGAACAGAAATTTATTTCTATTGGTTGAATCTGCAACTAATTGACCATTCATAGATCTCCAGTGAACAGATACGTGAAGTGACGTCAGCTTAGACATATGTTTCAAAAAAATATATCAAAAGAGAAATAGCCATCAAACTCCTATCAACACACAGCCGATATTTTAAATTAATCATACCAGAAAGGAGGGTGTTTTTTATGATCTATTATCATTCTATTTGGTAACATTGTCATCAAAGTCATAAAATTGCGAAATAAATGAAAAAATTAATAATGCATTTGAAATGCAGACTGTAAGTTTTATGGTGATTTTTCAATGCGAAGTGAAAAGCCAGCCATTTTTTCTGTTGTATCTAAATTTCAGCGTTGTAATTTTGCTACATTTAGGGGCAATAAAGATTAAGAATTTTTAAAAAGAGATTTTTCGATAAACTGATACCATAATAAACGTACACAATATCAAATAAATGACTTTAATATCGAGTGTATGGTGTTTATTTCAAGAATTCTTTTTTAATCAAAAATATCTTTATCTTTACCATGCAAATATGTTTCTTTTTTTTTTTTGCAAAAAAATTTTTTTCGGGTCCAGAATCGTCAGCTATCTATTGAACACAAATTTTGCAATTGAAAACTGACTTCGTGCCGTGATGAAACTAGATGCTAAATTCATAACTATGGTTAAACTGTTTATTTCGAATCTAAATTTTAAATTAGGTGATCTTAATATATCATTCGAAATTCGTTAATAGTTTATACTTTTTTAATTTTATTGAAAGATTTAAATTCAATTTACTTTCCATCTTCTTTCGAAAGCTGAGATTTTTCGGAAAGCTGAAAGATTCATACATGTTTATGGAAATCAGTTAAATCGCTCATGAATAATTTGAGACATGAATTCGAAAATAAATTAACTATACGTGATCTTAGGCTTCGCCTTTTTAGCAAAAGTTGGGAAAGAAAAAGTTTTAATTTGCTTATCAAGATTATTGGAACCAAAAATATTTGAATCAATCCTAAAGATCTAATGAGGTTTTTTTCCTGCATAACGTTGAAAAGTATTAGACTCATTGTTTGTTGCTTTCGCATTCTTATTAACTAGAATAGTTCTTTAATGGAAAAAAATTAGGCAGGTTGCTTTTGTAACCAAGATATGAAGTATCACTTTGAATTTAAAATATTAATTTACCTCTTATTTAAATGTATTTACCAATTACATTTCTTAATCATCCTTTCTCCATATTATTTTCTAATATTTAGTTTTTGAATTTGATTATTATTTCAAATTATAGGCTTAACAATTTGCGTTGTTCCTTTTCTATAAAGTTATCCTATTATTAGTATCATATTATTATTATCGTCTTGTAATCGCTGTGAACTTACTTAAAGTTTTATCTTACTTACTAACCCTTTTAAGATTATTAAACATTAACAGAATTTTTTTCTTTTATTAAAAAAAATTGTAAAACAGTTTTAGGAATTCAGTTTTTACAGTATTACTAAATAGTCCCTGTGACAAAAAACTTTTGACGAGTTTTTAAAGTAGCCAAAAATTAAATAAGAATTACACTAGAAAGACAGATGATGCCAATTTGGCATTTTTTGTTGTTCTGTAATTCAAAAAATAACTTACTGAAAGTGTTGAGGATCTCTTGAGTTGTCTTAGTTAGATCCAATTTTAATGTTATTTAATTATCTATGTGTTAGTCTAAAACATACAGAACCTGACCAACTTATTAGACGCACTATAAGTTTCTAAGTAAACTCTTAATTACCAGGTGATACTATACAGTCTTATTGTTCTTACGCGGTTTGCACTTTTTTACCTTCATGTATCAATTGGTTAACATTCGTATGCAATACGTTAAAAATAAATACAAATAGGAAGTATATAAAGAATAAAAAGCCAACATATGTCTGTTTAAATATAAAAGTATTGCATATAAACTCGTGAAAAACATGCAATTATTAAAACACTACAGTGTGTCGAATAATTTGGTCTAATTATTATAATAAACTAATACAATAAATATTCTATATTTATATAATATATCGTGAAACTTAACAAATTGATACATGAAGTCACGTAACACGTATCAGTCACGTAACAATAACAATAAAGCTGTATAGTATCACCTAATAATTAAGATTTGACCTGGAATCTTATGGTGCGTCTAGTAATTTTCCATGGACTGCATATATAGAACCTTACACCGAAAATGACGGGAGTGGCAATTAATCGTTTGCAGGTTCTTTTTCTAATCTTCCATTATGTGAAAATGATTTCACGCTAAACTGTTTTCGTGCCAGAAAACAAATTTATTATAACTCATACTTATGCCACATCACAAAGAAAAAACTTAAAATTAGCAAAAAAAGAAATAAAGTAAATCACATCATTCAAAAACCGCTCCGCTACCTCCATAATCGTTCTCATTTTCGATTCCTCTGTTTTTGTTGCTATTTCGTAGCGCCATCTAGAGGTGGCAAACCTTACAGTGACTCCTTAGATATTTTAGTAGGCATCTCGTAATAAGCATTTCGGTAGTCTCGTCGTAGGCATTTCGGTATAAAGTAACCTTTAGTATATGTCAGGACTAAAGAGAATAGAAGGGCTGGTTCACTCCTTTGAAGAAACTCTCGCCGCACCAATCCTCCGATTTTCTCTAGTGACGTCACTTTGGCGCAAAGCTCGCACTTTTACTTCAAGAACAGAGCATTCGACCTTACTAGCTCTAACTAATATTGGAGCATTTCTTTTTGTGACATATTCTAAGACATTTGCTATTTTCTACGATGACTTTCCTCAGTTTTTGCCGTGAATTTACAAAATTTCAAAACTATTAACGAAATGCCAGTTTGCGCGATTACAACTTGCAAAAATTCTGATAGAAAAACAGAAGGAAAAAATATAATTTTCCGCATGTTCCCTAAAGTAAATGAACAACTATGTAAATAATGGATTCCGAAATGACACAGTTAATATAAAACAGCAATACGTTTTTTCTATCGTTAAGAACGTTTATAAAAATTCGTTATCTAAATAGAAACCACCTCGTTACTTCAAAAGGCATGTGAAAAAAATTGAAAATGGATAAAGTCAAAGGAAATTAAAACGTAAGTAAAAAGTATAAATAAAATATATAGTGCACAGTTGAAATTCTCGTAATTTCATAACTTATTTTTTTAATGTAGTTATTCTAAATATTTATGATTTTTTTAAAAATTATATTCTCTTGAATTTAAATATCTATAAATTATATCATCTTAAATTTAAATATCTATAAACAATTGTAAAATTTCTAATGTCATTATGAACCTGAATTATTATTTTGTTTGAGTAATTAGCGCTTAAGGTTGTTGTTTCCTAATGATTAAGTATGAACAAATTGCTATTAACGGCATATTTTAAAATTGGGGATTCTAAATTTAACTCAAATTATTGTTATAAAAGAATATGTAGATAGAAAAAGTGTCGATATATGCTTTCATTTTTTTTAATAATTAAAGTTAAAACTGAACTTTTTAAAATAAAATATTTATAGTGTCATTTTCGCCAACTAGTAAAATACTTTTATAAGTTTAAAATGGTATTTTTTTAATATAATGGCCAGGAAAGTTTTTTTAAACTATGTTTATGAATGGAAATAATGTGTTAATTACGTAAAGTTTGAAAGCTAATAACCAGAGAAAGTCTAACTTATTCTTACAAAGAGAAAGATGCAAAGTTATCATAATATCTTTGCGTGCGATCTTCCGAGATCTGTGGACACAGTGACGTCATGAGGAGGGAAATCGTAGCTTCAGCTCTAAGAACGGAGTGAACTAGCCCTTCTATTCTCTTTAGACCTGAGTATATATAAGGTATCCAGTTTCATTAAAAAGAAACAAGAGTATTTCAATACACACATACTTATTATTTACAGAGAAAAATAAACTCAATGTCTAAGAAAGTAATGTCTACGTATAAATAAAAGCTAGTGTTCCATTTTTAAAAATATTTTCATTAACCAACTCAAGTACAATACCATAGAATTTAGATGATCAGGTCTATAATATGTTTTTATTAAATTAATTATAATAATGTCTCGAGATTTTGGATGTCGAATTGATCTACACTCAAGCGATCTGCACTAACTCCTTCAGTCTTTCTTGAGTTCAAAAAAAAAGCTTTTCTTTTAGATGCAATGGTCACTTAGCAAAATAATTATGTTTAAATGACACGAGAACTAATACCGTGTTAATATAATGAAACATTTTAAGACTTTTAAGTTGAATACTTTTTTTAATTTTGATGTAACAATCACTTTCTCCTCAATAAACAGAAAAAGGATATCGTAGCAATTGAAGGAGCTGGTAAACGAAGCTAGTGGGAAGCAGGGCCTCTAATGAAAAAAAATCTTACTTTTTATATAATCTTACTAATTACATAATAAAAAATGTATATAAATTAATCTATATGTTTTAAAAAAAATATGGGCACATTTTTGAACAGTTTTAGCGATGTATTTTTTTTTTCTAAATTTTTTTAACTGTTGTATTATTTAATAAATAAATACGCAAAAAATTTTCACGTCTCCAACTGTAAAAAAATTTATAAATAAAAATATTGAGCCTAAATTAAACGAAAATTCGTTTATTGTAAGCCATATTACTATAATATCATATTTATAAGCGTCGTTGAACAGCCGACCCAATTTTGGGTTTACAACTACTAATGTTCAACTCTTCAGTCTTGTAATGTTTAACCCAATCCGGATGACAATGGAACTCCTGGATCAAGTATTGGGAAAAATTTTGCCATCTTGGAGGACTTTTTGCTGGAACTAACCCGCATTAGCGTAACATGGAGAAGAAAACCACGAAAACGTCTCGAGGTTAGCCTGACGGCAAGGGGACTCTATCCCATGATCCATCTACCACTGAGGATATTTTACGTCAGTACTGTGATCGGTTCGAGCCTTGTACCACCATTTCTCTATAATATAATAAGATAATATATACTGTAATATAAACTAAATTTAGTTTATATTGAAGGAAACATCCTTATTTCAATCTGTCAAACAGCATTATAAGCTATAAACTTTTTTATAATTTAATGCATTTTTAAAATTAAATTTGCGCATATTTAATTCTTTATTATTTTTTAAATCTATATATTATTATCTAAATTATATTTTCAACCTACTAATAGTGTTGGAAAGTTTTTGAAATGTAATCGTAAATTTTACTATTTTAATTTATGCAATTTTTACCCCATATCTTAAACGTGAAAAATTCGGCTTTATTATTAACGCCATTACTTTTATTATTGTTTGTGATGATATATAATATTTATAACAACTTTAAGAGATGTAACTTTAAAATTTTATTTCTTATAGATTATTTTCAAGACAAGATTTTATTTTAATGAAACAATTTTTTAAAACACTAGCAACAAAAATATGATGAAAATTGATTTGAAATAATTTCCTTTGTAATAATGTTATCAATGGGATACCTGAAAGTGACGTAGTTTGAGCATATCGATCCTGATTGGTTGTTGAAATGTGGCATTTGTTTACTTTAGCAGCTGTTCTTTCCATTCTATTTCAAGTAAGCCAAGCCCAGTAAGTATCAATTCTCTTAAGTGATTCATTCTATATTCTTACACAAAGAGTTCAATTCTTTCATTATATATTTCTTACTTAACACAAAGACAGGCATGAAGCCATGCGGAGCATAAACTAATTATGCATCGAAGTTGCCAGGTACACAAAACAATAATATATCTCGGTTACAATAAAATACATAAAGTAATAATAAATCTAAGTTAAGTAAAAGACGTAGAAAAAAAGAATTATATTTCAATAAATTCGATGTGATACAGCACTGCATTTAATTAATAAACTAAACTCATTGGCGCGACAGCCCGTAGAGGGCCAAGGCCTACTGTGCCTATTTCAGTTATCTTAACCTTAGGCTCTGGGGTGCAGGAGCAGATGTTCTGGTCAGGTGGTCAGCCGAACGCGGAACCCCCAGTGCTTAGTTCCCAAGCATGCTTGGTGCTCATTTATCGACCCACTGAAGGGATGAAAGGCTGAGTCAACCTTGCCCGGCCCGAGGATCGAAACAGGGACCTGTGGCACGACAGCGCGTAGCGCTACCGCTACTGTAATTAATTAACTTCACGTTTATTAGCCTTCTAACTTAAATGGAGAAACTTATCTCAAATTTATTACGGCATTTTGCTTATAAACGATCAGCTGGTGCTTCTAAACGTCATAGGTCACATGTGTGGGTATCCATGGTCTTCTTCTTCTTGGAGTGCAAGTACCCAATTGATACATTATAATAATTTAAAAATAGAGAACATATAACATTATCATTATTTTTAATCATTTTTATCTGTTTGATAAATTACTCAGTAAATATTTGCACTTTTCTTAAAATCTAAAAACAGCATAATGAAAATAATTTAGCTTTAGTAAACATATCATGAACTCTTTGTACTTTACAAAATGCTATAAATAATATTGATGCAAATTCTAAAGTTTAGTATCGACAAGTATTTGCTAAACTTAAGTATTTTGTAAGAGAATTTATAAATAATCACTAGCAATAATCCAATTATTTAACTTTAGTGAATTTTTCTTACTATTTAGAAAACTCCATTATTAGTATTTATACAAATTTAATTATCTAGTCTTCATAAGCATTTTATTTTCTACCCAATCCCTATAAAGAGAACTGATGTACTGGCATAAAATCTATAATTTAAACTTAATAATCTATTCTATTGTACTACAGTATCATAGATGTAAACTTAATAATTTAGTCTTAGTAAGCATTTTATTACTTTTCCCAAAATCTATAAATAGCACCACTTCACTGATATAAATTCAATAAGTCTTAGTACATGTACCTTACTTCCTATATTTTTAATGAATATTTTTAATATAAATTCAGAAACTTCCATTGTATTTCGCAGAAATTTATAAATAGCCTTGATGTGAACTCTATAATTTAATTCCCAAACGCACATTAAATACTTCCAGGCAAACTAACGTCAAGAGTTTTCTATGAAATCAAAAATTTAATCAGTTTCTTATTTGCTTGTCAAACATAATTCAGGAAAATGTTCATCAGAGAAAATTTTCTTTAAAAAAATTTTTTTTAGTTACAGGTACTTGAAAAGGAATTTTCCGAACTAAGACTGCATTAACAAGATATGCAAATGGCGTCCAAGATTCGTACTAAAGATAGAAAAGGAACTTTACCGAATTCTTCTGTTTGTTACTGCGCAAATAAAGTTACACGGTTAAAGTTAATTTTCTAAAACACCGTTCGTCTTCGACAACTGCTACTGACATTGGAAAGAAAATCATTTTTAAAAATAGCGTAAATTTCAGGCAAATATGAGAATAAAATGTTTTTTTTTAGAAAATTTTACATGTTTAGCTAACAATAATTAGCTTTCATAATTTTTAAAATATATATATATTAAAGTACTGTTATAAGTGCATTATATACATCTTTTAAGCATATTTAAATTAACATTCGTGACTTCTCTTTTCTCATCAAAAGAAGGAAAGAAAAAAGTCTTAGGCATAAGAATAGCAATAAAATAACCCAATTTTTCAAACTAAAGACTTCTTGAGCCTCATATTTTTGTTGACTTTCTCTCATAATTTTATGACATCATAATTTTATTGTATTAAATTTAAATTTTATTTTAATTTATCTTACAGAAGAAACAAATACTTACGTAATTTCCCTTTATTTTAATATACTTACGCAAAATAAAATAAAGGGAAGAATTAAAATTTGGAAATCGCAAAAAAGAATTTTTACTAATATTTCACAATGAAATTAAGAAAAAAAAAAGGAGATAGTATATTTTTAGACAGGTTTCTCCAGACAAGAACTTTCCTCAGAGTCTGCACAACAAGTGGCTTTAGAAAAGTAAACAAATAAACACTTGCAAAGAAGTTTAGTTCAAAACAGAGGAAATTTCTTTGCGTGGGAATGCAAACATCTTTTTAAAAACGTCTCACATTACATTTATTCAATTCCTTATTTGAGATCAAACTCTCAAACAAATGTTCTATTAATTTCTTTTATCGAAAAAGTGTAATTAAAAATGCGAATTAATTATTATTCATTTTATTTTTAAATATTTTTTTTTTAAAGTAAACTGTATCTAATTAAATCCTGAATTACATATTAAACTGGAAACATAAGGTGTCTTAGTTGACTCTTAAAACTCTTTCAGAAATCAAAATTTAAAAAAAAACAATGATTTTAAACTGTCAAAGATTAAAGTTACTACCAAATAATGTAGAAATAATTACCAACAAGCGAGTGAATTAGCTTAGAATACGGCTTATCAATTTAGTTTATGGTGTTTCAAAAGCGGTATAAATTAATTTGCAGTACCTCTTTAAGTGCAATATTTATCTATCAAGTGCCCATCGAATATTCTTAGTTGTCGTCTTGATTGAAAGCTGAATTAAATATTTAGCGACCATTAGGTCATCCAGGTGACTCATTTACTTAAATGACTCCCTCGGCTAATGTAACGAGAGGCATAAAATAGTTACAGTTACAGCCGTTACTACAGTTTCTTGCAATTATCGTAAATATTATCCCGTCTGTTATGAAGCTGCCCATGGGACACTGCGAGTTCCATAATAGAGACAATGTCTTTTCTTGGACTAGAAATAAAATAGACCTTTTAGTAGCCTTGTATTAGCTTTTGACCCACGTAATGGACCATTAAAAGTCTCGTGTGGGATTCGGACATAATTTTAGAAACTTTGATTAAGTTTTGTTACCTGAAAAACAAGGCTATTGGAAAAGAAATAAATTATCCGATGGAACGAGGAATTTTTTGTATTATCTACGACAATCTAGTTATTTATTAAGTAATCATGTTTCTGTTTTAAGTACACTGGTTATCATAAATTAAGGAAAATTCACAAAAATCGCGATAACTCTTTCAATTACACATGGAATTTTATGAAACTTACCCACAATATACAACACATAGTAAGGTATTAAACAACATAAAAAGAAATTATCAGACATTAATAGTAGTATAGAAATTAGCACATGTATAAAATAAACAAATTGGAAGTATCGGTTTGCAATAGAAAAAGTACCTTTAATATGGAATATGATTGCCTCTAGAAGCAATACAGCACAAACAGCGATGTGTGATGCTTTCAATTATGCGGTCTATCAGTTCAATAGGAAGTGAGAGCCATTGCTCTTGTAAAGCAGTTGCAAGCGTGGCAAGGGTCTGAGGGGGCGGATTGATGGCAGATACACGCCTCCCTAGAGCATCCCAAACGTGCTCGATAGGATTCAAGTCCGGGGATCGAGCTGGCCACTCCATGCGAGTAATTGTTTCCTGTTGAAGATAATCATCAACAATGCGAGCTCTGTGTGGTCTTGCATTATCGTCCTGTAACAGGAAGCAATCACCAATTGCCCCGGCATATGGGCGCACATAAGCATCAAGGATGTTGTCTCGATAAACCTGAGCATTCACGGTTCCCCTTGGAAAGACATGGAGGTATGTGCGCCCTCCTAAGGATATGCCTCCCCAAACACAGACACTGCCTCTTCCGTATGCATCTCTTTCACGGATGTTTGATGGATGATAACGGGTCCCAGGTTCTCTCCATATCAAATAACGTCTACTGTCACTTTCTAGACTAAACCTGGACTCATCCGTAAAGAGAACAGGCCTCCATTGATCTGACGTCCAGTGGACATGTTGTCGGGCCCACTGCAAACGGTCTCTCCTATGGCGTGATGTGAGCGGCACGCAAATGGCTGGTCGTCTCGCATACAGACCACCTTCGTGGAGCCTTCTGCGCACAGTTGACGTTGACACCAACCTTCCGGTGGCTGCAGCAAGAGAGGATCTAAGATGTGTCGGAGTAGCGGTTCTATTCCTGCGTGCACTTAATGTCAAATATCGGTCATCGGCACTGGTCGTAACAGTTGGCCGTCCTTGACTGAACCTCCTAGATGCCGAATCTGTGGTTTGAAATTGCCTCCAAAGTCTATGAACCACAGATGGACTCACATTTAGCCATCTGGCCACTTCTGATTGACTCTGCCCTGCCTCTAGTCTCCCGATGGCTCTCCATCGTAGTTCTTCAGGCAAATGATGCCTAGAGGTCATTATTACGAATTGGCTATCTCAGATTTTCAATGTCGCAATCACAGTAAAATTTGTGTGCTTTCTCTCAAACTTGGACTTTTATGCTCCAGGCAGATGACGTAAGCCGAGTGCAGCGCCACTAATTTGCATATTGCAATTTTACTCAGCTACTCTTAGTGGACAACATATGCAAATTTTGCACGGTTTGGCTTACTTTTGAAAGAGTTATCGCTATTTTTGTGATTTTTCCTTAATTTATGATAACCAGTGTAGTTTGTGCTGCCATCGATATTTCATTTTAAAAAGTCACGTGATTAGTAAATGTTTATTTTATTTCTATGTAGTTTAGTTCGCTTTAAAATGTTGTACAAAAAGGTAGTAGGTTCCTGTACAAAAGGTAGTTACCTGAAAAACAAGGCTATTGGAAAAGAAATAAATTTTCCGATGGAACGAGGAATTTTTTATATTATCTACGACAATCTAGTTATTTAATAAGTAATCATGCTTCTGTTTAAAGTAGTTTGTGCTGCCATCTATATTTCATTTTAAAAAGTCACGTGATTAGTAAATGATTATTTTATTTTTATGTAGTTTAGTTCGCTTTAAAATGTTGTACAAAAAGGTAGTGTGTTTGTTAGTATTTTGTGTATGTTTGTATTTTGTGTTCGTCATTAAAATATGTTGTTCGTAATTGTTTTAGGACGTTAGTATCAATTATTTAGTACCCAAATCAGTAAAAAAAAATTATAAGTTAAGTTTGTCTATCCCCAATTATCGTAAATACTGATCGTATAGAATTATCTTTTAATTCCATTTTTATTAATTATCGTATAATTTAGCGTTAATAAAATTGCATTTTTCCTAGAATATTTTATTTTATTTTGTAACTCGACCCAATTTTTGTTTATGACTAGATACTAATGTTCAACTCCGTAGCCTTGTAATTTTGAAACCAATCCAGAAGTAAAGGGAACTCCTGGATCAAGTATTGGGAGAAGTTTGCCTTCATGTAGGACTTTTTTGATGGAAATAACCAGCATTTGCGATAGATGGAGAGGAAGACCACGAGAACCTGCCACGGTTAGCCTGATTGCAAGGGGACTGTAAACTATGATCTGTCTACCACTGAGGATATTTCAGGTCAGCACTGTGGTCAGTGCAAGCGGGATGCTGAATTCGTATCGTCCAGCCATCGCTGGGATTCGAACCCGGTTCACCTTGTTGGAAGGCGATCGCTCTAGCCCCTGAGCCATCAGGGCTTTCCCTGAATATTGCATTAAGGATTTTAAATTTTTAACTAGAGGGTATTTAAACATCGACGATATTTCAGATTTGTTCTCCCTAAACATTAAATTATGCGCAAGCAATATTTAAAAAAAAAAATTTCAAAATTGTGTACGAATAGCGTACTGTTAGAGAAACACTATGCTTATTATTATCCCGTACTAAAATTTGAGCATCAAACATGAATGTACCCAAGTAAATACTTCAATGCCTGGCTAACTGACGTGAAATATCCTCAGTGGTAGACGGATCATGGGTTAGAGTCCTCTTGCCGTCAGGCTAACCGTGGGAGGTTCTCGTGATCTTCCTCTCCATGTAACGCAAATGCGGGTTTGCTCCATCAAAAAGTACTCCACGAAAGCAAATTTCTCCCAATACTTGATCCAGTTCCCTTGTCTTCTGGATTGGGTTGAAAATTACAAGGCTACGGAGTTGAACATTAGTAGTCGTAAACCCATAAAATTGGGACTGCTGTTCAACGACGGTTATTAAATAAAATAAAATGCCTGGCTAACGAGTTTAATGCACAAAGCCGGGTAAAGGAAAGTATCAGACTAAAAGGTTTTAAAAAATATAAAATTATATTTTAAAACGCTGATGTATTTTTCAAATTACTTGGAAAATCTGTCATATACAGTTAGAAAGTGACACGTTAATTTTTTTTTTCAGTAGAAAATGTAAGACTAAAAGCAATTTTTTTTAAAAAAAGCTCAAGATTATATAGTTATAGCTTTTTTTTTAATCACTAAATTCTTAAAATATGAAAGTAATATTATCACCCTGTTATTATTTTCATTCCAAAAATTTGAACCAATAAGATGAATTTTTTCAATCATTTCAAAATATAATTCTTGTCAGCCTTACTTTCATTTTTTTGTTATAAAAAAAATTATTTCTACATTCATAGCTTCAAAATAAAAAATAAGTTTTTGTTTACCGTTACTTAAGTTTATTTAAGTTTTTTAGTTAAATTTAAAAGCATTTTTAACTTTTTCTCATCGTTTGCTTTTAAAAACATTAGTCTGTTTTTCTCAATTATTGAAATGTAAAGACATATAAGCTTTTTTATATAATTTGAATAACATTGCTATTATGTAAAATAAGAATTGTTATCTTAAAAATTTCTTCTATAAAAGTTAAATTTCTACTTTTACAGTAGTAACAGTTGTCTTTGCTCATTCTATATCAAAGGAGTTTAACTTACGAAACTATCAGTATTACTTAGTTCCCTTACTTAATTCTACTCAATCCCCTTTTCTATTCCAATTTAATTTCCGCTAATTAAGTATCCACAGATATGCCAAAAGAATTTTTCTCTGAAAATTTCCTCTCTAATTTACTATTCTTTAAAACATTCTCCGCCACCGCAAGCGAAAAATCGATTCAGATGATTGCCATCGGAATATCGATCTGTCGCAAACGATTATTAAATAATTTTGCAAGCGAAGTATTTAATATTCTTGGACCAAACATCTTGGTTAGAATATTAATAATTCCCTTACGTCACGTATCTACATATTTAATCCTAAAAGAAAAAAAAGCAAATGATACAAAATATTAAACAATTCTCACCATATCTTTCTTCCATTCATTACATGCTGTTTTCGAAATAATAACTAGCCTATTTTGATTCTCAGCTATTTAGTTTATCTGTCTACAAAACAAAGTAGAGTAGCTCATCGTTATATCGTACTTCATTGTATCGCACATACGGATAGATCGCTCTTTTTAATTTATAGGTTTATTTTATATTTATATCCGTCGGTGAACAGCCGACCCAATTTTCGGGTTTACGACTACCAATTTTCAACTCCGTAGCCTTGTAATTTTGAACCAATCCAGAAGGCAAGGAAACTCCTGGATCAGTACCCTCAGAGGCATTGATTTGTTATGGGAACATGGAGGACTTTGCTACTCGACAGATTTAACGTGCATCTGTCACCATTTGCGACACGGGGAGTCTTCGGCTGCCCTAGGATCGAACCCACGAACTCTTAGACATGGGACCAGTGCCCTACCAACCAGACCATCCCGGCCCTAATTTATAGGTTTGTAAATTTGTGTTAGTGGGTGAGAAAATCTGGACTTTAAACAAGTGTCTATAAAATTGCAAGGGCCAAGGAGATTTTTCACATTTTTTGTTACTATGACAACCGTTAAGTTTTCAGTTTATATATTTTAGAGTTGAACAAATTTCTATTTTTTCACGGGTTTCTTTATTAATTGGTTTCAACTTTAATTGGTTCTTTTAAGGTTTCTTTATTAATTGGTGTCTTTAATATGGAGGATATTTTAGCATAGGATCACGTTGCTAAAACAACCATCAAAACGAATGACTTTTTATTCATTAAATTAACCGAGAAAGATTAAATTGGCGTGATAGTAAATCAACAAATCAGTAATTCACGTATCCTCGAAAAAGTAAATGAGCGAATCAGTGTATCTACGAATGATCAAATCAATGAAGTATCAAATCATCCAATCAGTAAATAGGCTTTTAAGTATTATGATAAGCTTGCACCGCCATTAAAACGCATAGCAACCATTACAACGAATAATCATCAAGTGAATAGAGGAATAAAAAAACGAGTTTAGGAATCAGTATACACGCAGTTTAGTGAGTCTGCATATAATTAATTCAGAAAAAAGTGAATAGGACTATAAGAAGAATCAGTGAATCAGCATATCACGTGGTTTATTATTTTTTTTACTATACGTCGTATTAAGTGGGGGGAAAAGTGCATTAATTTCCATGTTAATATCTATTTTAAAAATAAATGAAAAATTAACATGAAAAATTTGCATTCCTATATGTTCCGTTTGAAAATAATTAGAATTTACTAGTAATTTTAAATAATATTTAATGAATTCCTATTTTTTCAAAGTTCAAAAAGAGAAATTTAATTTTTTTGTTGAATATGCAGACGAAATAAATATCTAAAATCAATATCAATCACAAATACACTCTCCTAGATCAGGTTACGAAGGGTAAAAAAAGTTATCTATACATCTTACTTTTTCAGTAAGTGGCGTTGGCAACCGTAACAAAACGTCGCCAATAATTCTTCACCGTCTACTTTACTTTTACTCTACTAACAGTTTATTGCCAACTTCTAGTCTTTTTGATAGCGTCTTTTTACGATAGATAACTATTTTTATGTCTTTTTTCTCACATTGATTTCTATCGAAAAGGAATTATTGGTGATGCTTAGAGCCGCAGTATTTTGGTCACTGGTGCGTTTTTTTCCTGCTAGATATGTAGAAAATACAATAGGATTATAATTAAAAAAGAAAAAAGAAATGATGGCTAAATTATGGCTGTTCGTTTTTCCAAAATCAATTGAAATTAAATCTTTTAAAACTAAGTTATCATAAAACAGCTGTTAAACAGTCTTCTCAGCATTGGAATCAGGCATATTAAAAGCCAAATTAAAAAGTCTTACAAACGAAACAAAACCTTTAAAATTATCGTCTACTTATAGAAAGATATATAAAAATGCAATTTTTTTTTGCCGCATGCCTAGTTTTAGCAGTGGGGGTGCGATTGTTCCTGTTTTTCAGTGGCGCCATCTATGACCAGGAATTCGACTTCTGCCACGCCATGTACGCAACCACAACCCGTTTATAAGGCGGGTCACATTCACACACAAAGGAGAAAGGATATAGAACACACAGAGATAGAAAGAAATATCCATGCGTCTGGGATTCGAACCCAGGGTCTTTCTGATGCAAGGACAGTTCCCTGCCCCCTACACAAGCCGGTCGGCAAAAATACAATTTAAACAGTCTAAATAAAGAAGACTAGTGGCGCACAAGGTCAACAAAATCACACGCATCAGTGTTTTATTTTTTATGAATGTAAACTTCTATGCCTTATTGCAAGGACAACGTGAAGCGTAACTACCACTACGGTTATTAAACATCAATTCACTAGTGCAGTGTTTCCCAAAGTGTGGTACGGTTACCCCAAGGAGTACGGGAACAGTTTAGAGGGGGTACGCGTTCTTATGCGAAATATCTCGCAACAAACGAAAATTTCAAAAACTTTTATTTAAAAACAAAGCTAGCCATGAAAATTTACGATTGTGGATTCTTCCATTGGCTATTTTTTGCTGAGTTAACAGTTAATAATTAGTGGTGTCAACAGTCAGTCGTAATTTTTAGCCTTTGTGAATTTTTTTTATAGTCTAAAATGCATTCATTTTTTTATTAGTGGTACACATTATTACGAAAAATTTAGAAAGGGTACACAAAAGTCATAAGTTTGGAAAACACTGCACTAGTGTATAAGACAGGTTAACTCAATTCGATTGCTTTCAACTTACATCACTATTGATGATAATTACTCGGGTTATATGCCCATTTATTAATTCTTACTTTTATGTTCAGGCAACAAAGGCCAGAAGGTAGTCACCTCAATGATCGTCACCTGATGATGAAGGGGTAAAGGGCCACTCCGGCCTCAGGCACCCCGGCCAACCGAAACGACTGCTATAGTTTGTCTAAGCTAAGATCACCTCCCAAAACAAATTCTGAGGCCGTCTGGTGCCATGGAGACAAGAATGGCACATTTTAGACTGGGTAGCTTTACTCTAAGACTAACACAATAGGCCGATGAAAGAGATTCCCTTTTTCTCTCCAACCCTAGCAGAAACCACTCCAAAGTAGTGACCCCGCACCCCTACAAGAAATAGTCATACCTCGTTACCATAGTCACCGCCACAGGTCCAGACGAATGCCTGAGGGAGTTCTTACATTAGGCAAACTATACTCGATTATATCTTGAAGTATCTGTTGATAGATGTAGGAATTGTCGAAAGCTTTCTCCCACATTCCTCATCCTCAAACGTGATAAGACTACGCCCACTTCTCTGGTTGGTCCATATTGACAGTTGACTTGCTATATGCGACTGCGTCATTGTCCTCCTCGCTACTCTAAGTCTTATTTGCACATAACGGGATTGGGCAATAACGGGTTAAAAACATAGAGTTGAGATAGTATTCACCTCTGTTGTTAAAAATTGCTATGTAAAATATTAAATAATCTATTAATCACCTAATCCGTAGTCTATACCCTAGACATATGGTATATAAAATATAGCAAAATTTCAAGTAGTTCGAATTAAAGTATTTTGAATTTGTATTTGAAATGAAGAAAAAATGACCGAAAAATTAGTTTTGAGAAAAAGGACAAAAGAGGCACAATGCAATAACAAAAATAAATTTTTTTTTTAAATAATTGTAATTTCTGTTCAATTTGACATAGAAACAATCCTTAAACGGTTTCAGAAAGAGAAAAGTTTATAGTTTTATTACATATATATTTAATTTAATATAATATAATAATATATATAAATTAATAATTTATTTTAGTTACTTTTTATTAAATAATTACAATTAATATAAATATGTAAATAGGCATGACAGAATCACAATATTAAGTGGCTATTACTAATTTATTCACATGTTTCATTTTCCATTTTGTTCCTTCCTTGACTCAGACTAGAACTCAGAATGAAAAAAGAATCTGAGAAAAAAAAAATTTCCAACGCTTCGTATTTATTACTAAATTTATATCTTGCTAAATATCTTATATAAGAGAAAAAAAATTTCTCCCACTTAAAAATAAAATTAATCAACTAAATTTAATTAATAAACTAATATTTTAAAAAACTTTATGAATATCAAGTGCCATCCAATACAAGTTTAAAAAAAAAAATTTTGAACTTGAGTGGATAAATAAAAAGAATTTTATTAACGATTGAAAATTTGAACAAGATATATAAATATATATATGGGGAGTTTGAACTAATAGTAGGAATTTTTAAAAAAAGTCGCGTTGTATCAGACAACTATAAAAGTTTGAATCTGGTGACGTGGACCCCACGTGCTACCATGTAGTGTTCTTTATTGAATATATTTGAAACAGCAAATCTAATACTATATATAATTCTCTTACATGGCTCCCAAATTTTTGCTGTATTTCTTTTCCACCGGTGGCAACGTTTGCTTTGTTTTGTTTAGGTTACTATTTCTCTTACACGGCGAATCGACCAATGATTGCCGCAAAAAATGTCACATGCCAAATCTAGCTGAGGTGGCTCAACATATAGCGCTTTTAAGAACGGAAACTGAAATAACCAAAGAGCATCAGCTGCGGCAATCTCATACTATATAGCTAGGCAGAAGTGGGTAGTCTTTGTCGATAGATCTCTATTTTAGTATTTTGCCGAAAGCGCTTTTTTTCACCAATTTATATATTACGAATTTATTTGACGATTTTTGATTTAGATCACGAATTATACTATAGCACATTTCAAATAGGTTTAACGAATTACATATCATTTATTTGAATTCAAATTTATTTTAATGACTTAGTATTTACTAAAAAGATGTAATTTAAAAATAAAAAAAAGTTTTTATGTGGATTTGAATGATTGTTTTGAATTCTTAGAATTTTGTACATTTGCAATGTACCTAAGTTAGTAGCGAGCGAAGCGAGCCTGGTTTGCGAACAAACCATATAAGATTGCGTAGCAATTTTCGAGAGTTGGCGAGCTTCAGCGAGCAGATGGCGCAGCCCACTAGTATAAAATAATTAAATATTTAAATATGCGCAATAAACTATTTTTTTGTCCAAATAAAGCTATAAGTTAGAAATTATTACTGATGAATTTATTATTTAAAATATGTGAAATACTGAATCGCTTATTGTAAAATTTAAAACAATGACTAACGCTTAACCAATCAGAAAATTTCATTTCGTTTTTCTCTCATCCCTATTTAATGAATGAGAAATATTTGAAAAAACTGTATTAGCATCAAGTATCATCCACTACAAGTTTAAGAAAATGTATTTGAATATAGGGGGATGAATTAAAAAGTATTTTATTAATGATTGAAAATTTGAACAAGATATATAAATATGTATATGTGTGAACTAATTGTAGGAACTGAAAAAAAAAACAGGAAAAGAATATTTTAGTCAAAATCGGCTGATAAAAAGTAGTCAAGTAAATTAAAAATTCCAAAATAAAAAACTAAAAAAGATTTTCTTTCAATGTTATCTTGATGACAAATACTACCTGGGACACGCTCTAAAGAATGCTGTGATGCCACAAAATTAATTCACCAATATCGTTTATCGTGGTTCATTTTCTGTACTTTTCAAAGGTCGTTAATTCGCACCTTTGCGGAATTTCTTTATTAAATTATCCTAAAATATTGGCAAACTATTTGAGGAATGCGACAATTTATTGAATTTTGTAGGCTGAAAGAGTTTACCAAGACGGTAATTAAAATTACAGACAGTAATAAGTGAGTTTGAAGAGTTAGTTTACTTAATAAGATAAATCGATTTTGTTGTCGGCAAGTTAATAATATCTTTTACTGTTTTCAAAGCTAAAGTAATCGAGTAAACTTTCTATGGGTACTCAAATGGTATGAAGGTCGATTATAAAGCTATTTCAGGTTGCAATTTTATTGGTAATCCTTAGACTCTCATCATAAATGGGTTTCCAATAGAATCTGCCGTTTCAATATCATTTCCTCAATTATATAATTGAGTTTTTGCACTTGAGTTAATTATATTTTGTCCGGAAATAGGAAAATTAGCATTTAGGCTGTTGACACAGTACTTCTACTCTAAAATACAAGAAAAATACTGACGAATTTCGATATATATATATATATATATATATATTTCGCATATATTTTTTACTTAATGTATCTAATTTCGTTTCGATTTTTTTGAATGCAGCTCACACTATTGTATTGATATATTTTGCTTTGCCTATATTAATACAATATTAGAAAGCACTCCTTTTTGCGGATATAATCGTGTGGGCTGATGAAGAGATTATATCTTTTCTTTGTTTTTTTTCCGGATTTTTAATTTCTTCCTTTTTTTTTCTTTTATAGATATCAAAAATTACATTTTTTTTAAATAATTTTTCAAAATTATTTTTAATAATTTTCTTTTCTTGTCATTATTTTTTATTATTTTCCATATTTTCTCAATATTTTGCTTATTTTATGAGTTCTATATATTTGCAGCTTATGAGGAGTTAATAAAACTTATTAATTTCCTTCGTTTTTCCCTTTGTTTAGAGCTTTGACCTGTTCTGTTTTATTATTGCGATTTTTCCCATGAATTTAACTCTAACTCATAATTATATATAATAAGATTTACATAATATCCATAAATAATAATCTATGTTTGTATATTATATCTTTAATATAAACTATGTTTGCATGTTATATCTTTAATATAAACTATGTTTGTATATTATATCTTCAATTTTAATTATTATTAGTATAATTATTATTTAATTATCATTATTAATTAATATCCCCTCTTTTCCAAGGCTTCGTATTTAAACTTAGGATAAACAAGCTAGCCTCATTTTAATAATAATCTGCTTTAGTTTTTATCTAATATTTTAAACATATATGGTGGTTTCATTTCTTTATGATTAAAAAAAACTACAAATCAAGGCTCCTTTAATTAGCAGAATTGAAAGGATAATCTGCTTTCGTTTTTATTTTAATATTTTAAACGTGTTTGCTGGTCTTATCCCCTTACAATAAAAATAAAACTACGTATCAAGCTCCTTTAAGTAGCAGAATTAAATGGATTTCGTATTGTTATATTCAGAGGAGTAAAATCTAAATGCATGAAAAGATGAAAGGAAGGTTATATGCTGTTGCTGTCACTTATGCCACTTGCTAATACCAGCAAGTTTACTTGGAAATCAAGCGAAGTCTTAAAACAGAGGGTACGTTTCCTCTTTTTTCAGTGGCGCCATCTATGACCAAGAATACGACTTCAGCCGCACACAACGTCACAGCCCTTACATCAGAGAGGTACCAATCACACTATATACATTCATTTAAAGATCGTAATTTTGGCCTGAACCAGATAACGATCAATCTCCAAGTAACAAATCTGTACCCCCCGAGGTATTGATTTGTTATGGGAACTTGGAGGACTTTGTGACCCCCAATAGATTTAAGGTGCTCCAGTCTCCCTTCATACACGGGGATTTTTCGGCCGTCGGGATTCAATCTCACGACCATATACCCAATGTCTTACCAACCAGGCTATCCCAGACCTTGCAGTTATTATAAATCAAAACAGCATTGACTTAAAAAATTGTTTTTAACAGCCAATATGGGTTTTTTATACTAATTTTAGGCTGAAAAGAGTTAATTGAACCTTTTCAGATAATTATTAAATATTTTTTCAGGGTTAAAGTTCATTATGAGGACCTTTCAGTTAATAATTTAATTAAATGTTTTTAATGCTTATAATGAACGGGTTTTTGATAAAAATTGTCTTTTTAATATTTTTTACTATCAATTATTTAGTTGAGAACTTATCAAAATATAAAAAGTTCTATTTTTAGCACATTAGTTAACTACAGCTAAGCGCATTCGAAAACTTAGCACTCATTTAAAAACATTCACTTATTCAAAGATTCCAAAGTTTAAATTAATTTAAAATTAATTCAATAAAATTTTTCATTATTTTATTTAAAAATTAAAGAAACATTTTTCATGTTTTCTTTTATTTATAGTATGAGTAAACATCTAATAAAATTACGGGAAACGGAATTAAGCAAGAAGTAAATAAATGTATGACACAATCACATCTCCTTCTTTGAATCTAGAGCATCAGCTAAATGTTTCCTATAGAAATTAGTAGGGGGCTCTGCTATGAATTAAAATCGGAGAAAACTTTGATAATATAACTGCTGTGACGTCAAAGAAAGCATCATTAATTATTATTCGTTAATGCAATTTCTGAGAAAGCAAAAAGCTTATTACAATGCACGAAACATCATTCCACATTTACTTTACATTTTAAATCTTAAGGGAAGGCTATCATAAGTATTTTCGTTTATGCAGTTTAAAAATTTATGGAACTTACCAACATAGATTTCAAAATTGATAATTTTCTGGTAAATTATAAATAATATTTCCAACTTATAAAATTGTATTTATAATTTCTTTCTGTTTAAAAACGAAATCGAATTAATCTTTATACTTTAACTGTTCACCATTCTTCTTCAAACTCAGCGTTTATTGAAGGTACGTGTTAAACAAATATTTCATTCTGTACAGATGTATAAATATAATTTGGATGATTAATAATTTCCTAGCAGATACAAAAATTATCAATTAAGTCTTATAATCATTTATCCATCCTACAAGTCTGTAAGTTTTCATCAAAAAAAAAAAAGGTTTTGTTTTAAATTTCCTATCTAATATTTATTTTATTATTATTCTTTTCTAAAACTTTTTCTTATGATTCATTAATTTTGATATTTATTTATTTAAATACTGTTATCTTATTTTTCACCTGTAAATATATCGAGGCACTATTAGACTAACTAAAACACTATAAGCATGGATAATGCATGGGTGTCTTTACGATTTACTGTAAGGAGTGATTTATTACGGATCAAGCCAATTTTTCATGGTTATTGTGCTTCTTTACTTTAAATCTATTTTAAAGCCAAACATAACATTTTTAAAATTGTAGCCACCAATGAAAATATGTATTTTTTTTATACTTTTTCTTTACTTTTAGCTGAGTCGCCTTGGATTTTATTTTGTGAACAATGTCTTACGAAATTTAATCACAGCGGGTTTTTTTTAGTATATCAATCAAAGTCATTGAATTTTTTTCTTACTTCCCATGGATTAATGTTAATAAGAATATGAGCTAGATGATAAGTTAGAGAGTATTATAACTTAAAACATGGAGAATAAATTAGAGAGAGAAAATTGGCATGTTCATATCTAAGCAATATTTAATTTCGTAACCACAATCCTGAGACAAATAAACTTAAAAAGTCAACCCCATCATTTTACAATTCCTAAAAAAATAAACCTATTTAATTTTTATAGAAAACTTCAAAAATTACAAAGGTGTTTTGAAACTAGTCGTTTTTTGATTTGATACGAATTGATTATTGCTGTCTTTAATCTACTCACCAGAGACAAAAATCCTAGGGTAAAAATTTTTGTTAAAATTTCGAAATTTTAAGAGTATACTAATATAAATAATAGAGTATATATTATAAATACTAGGAATCGTAACTACAATTAATTGCAATTTTTTAGATATAATTTTCATAATCTTTGTGCGAATGCAGTTTAAAAATATATATATTATAATAATAAATAGGCGTTTTATCGTTTCGTGAGGCCATAGAAATATCGCCAACGACTGCAGTCATGCTTACTTGTGTTAAGAGGTACTATTAATATTTCAGTAATAAGTTGCAGGTACTTGGGGCACCAAATGCACCGGAATACTCCATACATATAAAAAATTCCATCAATTAGGAAAATTGGCTCAAATTTCATCAAATTGTTTAATATTGTAACCAGTGCTTGTATCTAAATTGAGAATAAGACAAAAAGTAATTATTTTTTTTAAATTTTTGAATTAATTTCTTATATGACTTATTTGATTTAAAAAGATTTATGTCACAGTTTACATGCAAAAGAAAGAAAGAAGAAAGAAAAGACATATAAAAGTACTTCAATTCATTATATTTTTACAACAAGAAAAAAAAAAGTTTTGGTTAGATTCTTAAACACAATTATAGGTATTGTGGTTATAGGTTTTAGTGCCCAAGTTATAGTCCACAAGAATTAACTTGCTGCTGCATTAATGACGAATCTTGAAGATTCTTCGCCAAGCTTCGTCGCCAACGCATATGTACTGTGCACAAAGTAAAAAACGGAACATACTGAATAACTTTTCACCTAATGATCGGATTTTCGCGTATTGAAACTCGATCTCATTAGTTCGATGGCCTCACCTTAAAAATGCTGATTAATTAGTGCAGACGATAATTTAAGTTGCGAAATCAGACACAAAAACATACTTTCTCTGGATGGACTTAACTTTTTCCACTGATTTGAATTTCTGCCCCCAAAATAATGGAGAGGAGGAGCTGCTATCTCGAAAATATGGTAACATTACTCACACTGATAATGTTACCTGTTGATCGTATCGAAATTTTTAAGTATCGTTTGAAACGTTCCTATGTGAGGTGTTAGTGAAAAACTTCCATTTCAGGTGAAAAGGTTTATTTTTTTCTGTTTCCAAAAAGTTTGTATAACTTATTCCAACTTTGAAACAATTTTTACAAATACTTATTATCTTAAAATTTGGCAACCATTTGACAAACATTTCAACGTAATTATCTTATAAATAAGGAAATAGCATTCATATAGTTTTCCATAGATGTACATAGATGAAGCAGAATCCTTTTTCTGTAAGGAGATGGGTCCTGAAGGGCAAATGACCCATCATCCTGGGCAAATCAAAATGATGTATGCAAAGTTTCTAATAGCATAGTGCCTCAACAGAGATATATCTTATTTCGAAAAGTAGAAATATAATTAAGGTAGATCTCAGAAAAAAGGGAGTGTAACACAAACCTAAACTTTAAGATTTGACGACAATTAAGTTCGAAATTTAATTCACGGTTAAAATTTTATAGTAAATGTATGATTCTGTCTAAGGAAATAACATGAATAATGGACAAAGTATTTTGTAAATAATTTTTAAAAAAATGTTGGGGATTTTTTTATATTAAGCGAGTCTATTTGGGACATTTATGATGTTATTTGAGGCTATGCAACAGCTGAAAAAAATTTTTTAATCTGTGTCTTCATACTTGCAAAT
The DNA here is from genome assembly GCF_043381705.1 of Parasteatoda tepidariorum. Classification (NCBI taxonomy): domain Eukaryota; kingdom Metazoa; phylum Arthropoda; class Arachnida; order Araneae; family Theridiidae; genus Parasteatoda; species Parasteatoda tepidariorum. The sequence continues at coordinate 18,028,659 of NC_092211.1, forward strand.
AAAAAGAGTATATCCTTATCAAGTGGAAGCAATAGATAAATTATTTCATACATTGTGAAAGATTTTTGGAGAAAGACATCCAATGTTTTAAAGCATATCCAATAATGTGAAGTAAACCACACTATTATTTTAACAAATATAGTTCAAAATAAAAACTTCAAACTTTATTTTTCCATCCTTGAAATAAGTCGAGTATTTAAGATTTTCTTATATTTCAGGAAAATATTTTTGCAGCAAAATGCTACTCTTTACACTGGATTGTCCATAGCATTTTAGCGTATGCAGCGCCGATAGTTTTCCTCTTAAATTTATGGTTTAAGGTGATCTGGTGTAAAAAAATTCGATGAAAAAAGTTATTTTTATGTTCGTTCTATTTGAATCGAAATATAAGCAGAAGATATTTCATGCATCTGTCATAAATATCAATTGAATTCAAAATTAGCTGGTGGCAACGTCAACTTTTGAGAAGTTCCGTCAGCAGTTAACAAAAACAACAAGCATAACAGATCTCCATTGATGGCAATGAAACTTTATTACTTTCCATGTTTCGATCAATCCTTAATATTAATGATCTTTGTTTAAATGATCATTTCCAACGAGTAAAAGTACGGACATATCATCACACCAATATGAAACAGCATTCGGGAATCTTTCGGCAAATAATATTCTTGTCATTTATGGGAAATCAATTTCTATCGCCCTCAACCTGGAAGCCGGGAGATATATAATAATTGAAAAGCTCGAGAAACGAGCTCTTCCTTCATAAAGGATGAGAGATAAGTAGTAGATGGAGGCTATATTGGACATTATGCATTCTTTCTGGATCTTTCTGAGACATTAATGACCAAGAAAATTTCCATTTCGCTCTGTTCGATAACTAGTTCGACGACCTGAAATGATTGCCGGGGATTCTATCGCAGCGACGCGAAAATATTCCTTAATGGTATTGGAAAGGTGGTTACCTGCGTTGAAACAGTAACACTTAAAATATAAAAAGCGATTTTTCATTCACTCAATTCATTCTCGTTTTCGAGCGCTTTTTCCTTTTAGGAAATAACGCCTTATTAGTGAATAAAACTCTGTTTTTGTAACTGTTTGTTGCAATTATTCATCTCTGTTTTGTTAAGTTTTGCCCATTTGTAGCCGCCGTTCTCCATGCTTATTATTGAAATGGCGAAATTTCCCAACATGGTAATAGGCACTATTTTTTGAAAAATAAAAGCAATCATGATGCATTTTCTTTATGTTTGAAAAGGTTCGTCAATGTTACATTATTTATACTCATAAAAGCCTTGCATTATTTGTATTTTATTCCATTTTTTCCGTTTTAAATAACGCCATTGATAACTGTGCAACGACATCAAAGAGTGCCATAACAACTCTTGGCTCCACTTCGAATTTAATAAAAAAAATCTTCCTGTTAGGAGTTAGTAGTAACTTTTTTAACAGTTTTCCAACATAGAGATGAAACCGATATGGTTTTTTTTTTTTTTTTTTTTTTTTTTTTTTTTTNTTTTTTTTTTTTTTTTTTTTTTGCAATTTTCTCCGTCTTAACCTGTTTTGCGACCTCATGTTCAAGTTAAGCTTTCTCCCGTACTTAATTACCCTCTTGAATTTATTGGTCAAATTTTCATAATTAGAATATAAACAAAATGTTTTATTCTAAAAATTAATATAGATGGATAGCGAAAAGAAGAAGAATTATATCGAAGGCTGCGATGAGATAGACGAAATTGAAAGCAAACCCAAGGACCTTGATTCGAAATCTCTTCGGCCTTCTAGTTCTTCCAAATCACAAATTGGCGACGATGCAGAAAAAACCTTTGATGTGGATGAATTTATTGAAAGCGCTTGCGGTTTGAGATCAGATCCGATGCCACTATTGATGGCAGAACAGCCAAACTCTTCAGAAAGGGACAGCGTTACAGGTAAACATTCAATAACGTGATCTTATGCTGTAGCAAATATGTAGGTAAAGATTGCATACATTTGTACATTAGGTAAATAGTGAATAATACAAAAGATTTATAAGTAAAAATTTGGGTAAATGGCATCATGTGCGACTGTGCAATTATAGATAAAAATTGTTTTCTGTAATAAATTAATAAATACTGATTGTATTCTGAAACAAATGTCTTGGTAAAGGTCCTGTTCGACAATACTATGATATTACCTAATAGAAACTTCATAAACTTCATAAATATGCAAAATTGAAGTGACAATCACATGTTTCAAGCTGTCCGATCCGGCTGAAGTTTCCTCCTGAGTATGTGACGCCCCTGGCTGAAAACAGACTTAGACAAAATATACTTAGTTTTCATTATCATTCAGTATTTTTTTGTGAAAAAGACGGTTAAGAATTTTAAAGAAATAAGATACAAAGAGAATTTCACAAATCTTGAAACTAGCAGTTAATTTCTTTAACGCAGTGGTGTACAGAACCTATTTGGTCAATAAGTGTTGCCATTTTGCCGTGCTTTGAATAATAACTGCATTGACTTTTTAGAATCGAAACTCTTTATATACGGTAATAAGAAAACTTTTTTTTTCTTTGGATAGTGCACGACTAGGGTCTCTTTATATTACATTTTAAATCTTACGGCATGGAGGTTTGCATAACAGGTATCAAGGATACAAAAGAAAACGCAGGAAACGAGCCAAGTATTTTAGTGACTTTAAATATTATAAAATCAAATTATACAATAATTGCCTGCGTTTTTTGGCTGCTGCTTCTAATACTTCAAAATCTACATTTTTTTTCTTTCTAATTTTTTTCCTTGTAGATTCACCAAACTGCAGACCAGGTGTCAAGAAAACAAGTGTAATGTTGGATGAAAGCGTCATGGCGTCGTGGCTCTCTGAAAGCAGTTCAGATAGCCATTGGAGCATAGATCAAGAAGATAATGATAGACAAAAGCTACGTGCTGAAGATGAAAGGCATTAGCTTATTATAATTATTATTACTTGATAGCTTATTATAATACTATAATTATTATTACATAAATAACTTGATGATAAAGCAAAGTTATCTTAACTTTTAAAAGCTAATTATTTCTTAAAATATATTGTTGTTTAACATTATTTTTGCATATAATAGATACTTTAAACAGATAAGAATAATTTTAAATGCAGGAAAAAGAACATATGTCAAGAATTTCAAAATTTCACGAAATTAAAAAGCCTTGTTAATGACTCGATATGTTATATCTGCGAAAGAAATATTAATTTCTTATTTATTTGGTAAGTTTTGACTCTCAACCAGTCAGAAAATGTTTCTCATATTTCGCAGCTTTCTAACAACGTTTGATGTAGGAACTCTATGATCAACGCAATTCTTCTGGTATTAAGGAATTCAGTTACAATAATCAGGATTCTTATTACTACCAGAACTTTATAAACAATTTAATTTTTTAACGTTCATTCTCATAACGTTTATAATATTATCTTTCTCTGGGCTCTCAGAAAAATCGTTTCCACGTTTAACAATTATATCTGCTCCTTGCTGCAATCTTGTTGGGTGTTGGGGTGTTAAATTGGACCACGTTTTCGTTCAAATAGAACCATAATATTACGTAATCAAGTTTAAGCATGTGACTGGGTGGCGCAGTTGGTTTGTCGTCGGCCTTCTGAGCCCAAGTCTGCAGGTTCGATCCCAGGCCAAACACCGGATTTTCGGGATGCAGAAAATCCTCACCAGCCATGTCGTATGGTTATGCGACATGTAAAAGATCCCTGGAGTGCCTTATTGGCTCTTGGCATTTCCGGCAAAATTAAATTCCTAGTCCACTTTAGCATCCAAATAGTGTCACGGTGCTGCCATCTAGTGTGGCAGAATCTAGACGTCCAAATTAACATGACCAACGGTATCTCACCCATTGTGGTGGTCCTGAAAGAGAGGATACCATCTCTGGAGAGCGCACTAGGTCTGCTCATCGGCAAGACCGATTGTGCAGCTCATTGGAAATAAGTACAATAGTATAATTCAACGCAGTATTATACACTGCTGGACAATTGCTAAGGACGGATCACAAATTGCAATGTAGCATAGCATTAAGCGAGATATGTGGCCTAGTAGGATAAAATATAGTTGCCACACTGTTCAGACATTAGAATAAAGAATATTCATTGTTCTGGAAAGTACAAAAGCTATGAAACATCTGAAAGAAAAAAAATGTTCATTTGATGCTGCGTACGGAAAAATGGAACAATGCATCGAAATGTCAGCAGGCAACTTGAAGAAAGGTGTCAGTACGGGATATGTCCTCCATGTAGTGTGATGCAACATTCTACACGTCGTATCATACTTTGCACAACATTATCCAGCAGCTGTTGAGGCAATTTATCCCATTCCTCTGTCAGTGCACGGATGAGGGTGTTCTTGTTTGTCGGAGGATAGTTTC
>NC_092211.1:18033800-18046546 GCF_043381705.1 Parasteatoda tepidariorum
CAGCAAGCGAAAAGTTCTCCACAACGCGTCAAAACCTTTAAAGCTCTTATCAGCGCTATCACGTGATGAACAGACGTGGAAAAAAAATTTGCATACGCATACCTCTTCTTACTATATCCCGCACGTATTCTAATTTTCCACATTTTGCTTCCTTTAATTTTATGGTTGCTATGGATGATAGTGTTATCCGTCCTTAGCAATTGTCCAGCAGTGTATTAAAATTGCAGCAAATTTAAAGCACGTAATGGTTAATTTCTATCAGTGGCTCTGAACTACATTATGGTCCTAAATTTCTATTAGTACACAATTTGAGAAAAAAAACTACATGTCTAGTTTGAGAAGAAAAAAAACTACATGTGCGTTATTTTAGCGTCCCACTACGATATCTAATTTTAGACACAACTCAGAATATAAGGTAGCTCCCTAATCCTGAATTGAGGCAAAATGGTGCCTCCGCGTCATGGTGGCTTAGAGGATGGAGCACTAGTCTCACCAACCAGGATTGAATCTCAGTAATGGCTGGTAGATACGAATACCGTTCGTATTCGGTTCGCACTGACCACAGTGCTGATGCAAAATTTCCTCAATGGTAGACGAATCATGGGTTAGGTGGCTAACCTTGCCACCAGGCTAACCGTAGGAAGTTTATGTGGTTTTCCTCTCCATGTAACACAAATGCTAGTTAGTTCAATCAAAAAAGTCCTCCACTAAGGCAAAATTTCTCCCGGTACTTGGTCCAGGAGTTCCCTTGTCTTCTGGGTTTGATGTAAAATTACAAGCCTACCAAATTGAACATTGACAGTCGTAAACCCTAAAATGGGTTGGCTGTTCAACGACGGTTATAAAACAAAATAAAATATGTCTCCGATGCGAATATTTTGAGAGAAATTTACTCGTTATATACAATAAAGATCTGTCATAATTTGAACGACAGTAATAAGATTTTGACCTATTTAAATAAGTAATTGTCAAATTTTTTACCATCTACTGCAGCAGTAAAATAGAATTAAACAATATATATATTTCACATTTGGTAATTATTCCATAAGTTCAAAATAAGAAGACGATAAGTAATTGTGTGTGTGAAAAAAGCGATTTACTTTTAAATGTGTAATTCATACATTTTTTTTCCAGTGACATGGAGGAATTTGAAACCAAATCAAGTTCGAATGGAAACACAGAACGTGACATTAATAAAAATCATGACCTGCCTAACCAAAACGTAATAACATATAACCTTATAGACCTTGATGTACGGAGTGAAATCGAAACTACAAATATGAATCACTTCGGAAAAAAATATTCGGATAATTCTGACAAGGTTTTGTGTAGCACAACAAATTGTGTAAATAAAATTTTCAAGGAATCACTGAATTTGTTATCAAACTTAACAGGAAAAATAAATTCTGGATCACCGTTTGGAGAAACTTTAAAAGAGGGAACTGTCTCTCAATCCGACGATAACTTGCCGAATTCGAAATCAAATGTACCAAACAATTACGGGACAGTTTTAAAAGAATCGCGGACTGATATTCGAGAGAACTCAAAAGAGGAACCTGACAATGTGAAAACCAAAATGAAAATTGAATTCGTCATTGAAAGCGATGATGGAAACGTTAACCCTTCTGATAAATTTGGAACTAGGCTCGTGAGAGCCTTTGGCGGCCGGATTATTACTCAACCAGACTTTAATTCGCCTAATTGGATAAAGTACGGTGCAATGCCTAAAGAACTACGTGATGTTGAATATAGGATAAAAAAATCTAAAAGTAAAACTGGAAAGTTAAAAACCAAGATGGAATTGAAAACAATCATTGATAGTAAAGAGGAAATCGCAAATATTAACTCTTCTGATAGTTCTGGAATGGTGCGTCGAGAAATTTTTAATGATATGAAAGTTGCTCGAAATTCAAACACAAATATACCGAGAAGTTATGAAGCAATACTGGATAATACCGTTGAATTCAGAATGAACAACTCAGGAAATGAAGAGGGTACTATTAAATCGCATTGCATACACTGTGCCGATGCTGAGCATGGCTTATCTGAAGTAGTTGTGGTGAAGGATTACGCTAAGAACTTCAACCCGAAAACTTCTACCTGCAGCAATATTAAGAATACTTATGTCCCTGATAATGCTATAGGAGATTCTAAAGTTGAAAGTGCTCCTCAAACAACTTTCATGGCTTACAATGTAACAACGGCAGAAAAGTCTGTCGACCCTTTGAATTTTAAAGGAAAATTGGCGCTGAAAAAAAGTTCTGCAAATTCGGCAGGGGATAAGCTAGACGACATTACGACTAGTCCCAATAAAGATGATATCGAACAAGGTATGAATGAAACTACACCAGTTGGCAATTGCGCCGAAAGCAACCAATCAGAAATCGCTACCAAAGATGAAACTGTAGACAACGTCGAACGCAAAGAAAAAAATCCAACTGAAGATGGAGTTTTTCAGATTGATAACGAACGGGCGGTTGGGAAAGTTGGATATATCGAAAAAGTGTTACTGACTGAGAAGGACATGAATATGAAAAACGAAGAAAACGAAAAATTCATTTGCTTTGGTATAAGAAAATTGGAAGAAAACTTAGAAGATATTCTGTATTCCAAATTTCCGTCAGACGATCTTGAAAACAAGCCAGAAATCAAATCTATTGTTAAAAATCAAGCAACTATGCAAAAAAAGGTTACTTTTAGTGAAGAGTCGCCAAAAGCTGAGGACGACGTAAGTGAAATTCATTCGAATGAATCCGTAGAAGGAGAAAAAGAACAAGAATCTGTCGTCCCACCAGAGACACCTTCTGATCGTAAGTTTTCCTATTTTTTCGTAGAGAATTAAGTTTTTAATAGTTTTTCTAGAAAATAATAACTTTAAGCAAAGTCCTCAAGTTAATTTTATCTTACATTTTAAGCGTTTTGCTTTTGTTTTAGGTAAAATATTTTATGAAATATATTAAAATAATAATAAATTTAAATAATATTTTCAAGTTGAATTAGTGAATTTCTTTTTACTACATTTGCTCCAATTAAAAAATATTCTTTCTCTGACTAAACATACCTTTTTATACGACGAATTTGGATTTCTGTCCTTTAAAATATAGAGGTAGCAGCAATCTGAACATTAAGGTCTCAATTGTTTGGTCAAGAAAGTTATTGGAAGCTTTGACTCCTTAATGTTAATTTTTACGTTTGCGTATTTTGCCAAACATTGAGAACTTCTTTATTCAATCGAAAACTTTTTGCATATATCAATAAAATACGTTTATCCAAAGAAAAATCCATTCAAAAAATTATTTTTATATTGTTTTTTTTTATCATTTTATTTAATAAAAGTCTATAAAAAATGTGAACCATGAGGTATGTAAATTGTTACATCAAGTAATTTTAAATGGCAAGACACAAAATTTAAACGAAATTGATCGTATTTCTCTTGAAAAATCAAGTTTTAAAAAAATGCGACTTTTACTAAGACTATAACTTTCGTTACTTTTTGCTAAATTATAACTGAAAAAATCTTGCTCTTCATGTGCGAAAACTGTATACCACGTGATTTGTCTGTCCGTTGAGAAGGCATGAACCCGTCATCATTTTCAATCTATTTACACCGAAGAGTCATTACATTATGACCACACTCCATCTATAACAATGGGCTCGCCCAGGTTTTCATGTTTCCTCGCCCAGGAACAATGTTTTCATGGGACACATTAGGACCCATAATCCCGCTAGTAAAGAACTCTCCTCGAGAGGAGTTCTTTACTAGCTCTGGAAATTTTTATAGTAAAAGAAAAAGTTTCTTATAACATTAAATCACTCTATTAAGATAATAATAATGCAGAATATTGTGTGTTTTTTTTTCCTTTTTTTACAGTTGACACTGCTTTGCGATTCATTACAGAATCATTTCCAGAACATCGTAAGTTCCAATATTTAATTTCATTAAACTGTAAAATTCATTTAGTCATAATATTTAGGAGAATTAAAGGATTAAATAAAATGTGAAACCTAATTGTATTTCACGTAAGATGAACGGGATGCGGTGAGGATAATGAGGCGAGTACTCCAAAAGAAAGATTCAATGTCGGTAAGATGTGAGTAGCACGATGAGTAAGCTGGCCAGTTGTGAGTACGAGCTAATTCTCTCACGTTTCACTATCGCTTTTTAGATGTTTGCCATGAAGCAAAGAGGGTTCATATTAAATGGTTTATACTGTTACGAATTTGTAAATATATGTATAATTTTGTGAATATTCTTTTTTGAAGTAAAATATCTCAGATGAACCCCACAGAAACAGTTTAATAAGAAAATTAGCAAAAAAGTCACGAAATTTTTACGTAATCTGGAGAAAAAATAACGCCTAATGTATATCCTACGGAAAACTCGGTTTGGCAACATTCTTGCCAACATGGCGATTTATCGATACTTGGCAATCAACAAAAAGACGAAAAGATAGTTCTGGAAAATTTTAATTTCGAAAGCGAGAAGACTAATATTCACGGAGTTAAACGAGAATGGTCTAGCATCGTGTTGAAAGTTCCGGGGTGTTGGGTTTTGTCGCCAAGTCTATATAAGAGTATGCCTCGCAGAACAAAGTAGTATAGACTATGTGGATATTAATATGCTTGTGACTTTATTTGTGTTCTAACCTGAGTTAGATCGTTGACTCGTCTGAAATTGTGTAGCGTTTGTTTTGTTATGTACTACACTCTATTTGAGCTGAACTATATTTTCCTGATTATTCTTCAGCAGTATTTTCTGGAAGATTCTGCTAATATAAATTCTTGGAGTCTTAAGAACTGTCATATTTATTTCCAATCGAAACAAACCCCTGTATTCGATACAATACCCTGTGCTAAAACAAAACTTTGAACTTTTTTCTTATCATCAGTATGTAAATTGTCCAATTCATACTTCATTAAATACAAATTAATAAAATTCTGTCCATCTTTTTTGAATAAATCTGTAAAATTAAATGTTTCGCCTGAACTTATATAAAATCCCATCCATCATTTTCTACAGAAGCATATAAATGGCGCCAAATTCGATTTTTCGTAAACAAGGGAAAACTATGTATCGAAGACGTCACCAAGAAGACGTTACCAAAGCTTCCAGCGATTTCAGGAATATTCCTTTTCTTAATGCATTTAAAGCCTTGGTACTTCGGAATGGTTGATAAGGTTTTTAACACCAAAATAGCTGCCAAGTTGGTTTTGATCAATGAGAGTGCTTTTCTTTTACCTGTAAGTTGTTATTGCGTGTTAAGAAACGTAAAGTTACTAAGCTAATATGTGGAATTTCGGGAAAACGATTCATGGTAAGTAAAAAATAATTACGAATCCGCTATTTTCAGCCAAAAATTTGCAAGAAACGCGTATTTTCATCTAACACGCATTTTTCATGTTGTGCAGCGTAATCTTCGATATCAAATTAACACCTTAAAAAAGTGTTTAGTAATTTGAGAATACGTAGTATTTATTTCTCTTGACTTTCCAGAAGAAGAGGATACATTATCTGATTTGTTGGATCCAGTTTTGATTCCCAAATCGGAGAATCCAGTTGCCACAGAGATTATAGAAGCGCTTGAAGATCAGCCGGTGACCATGGAGTTGAAGGAATCCATACGTAAACGCAGCGTCGCTTCACCTTCAATTCTTGAGGCATCCACCAAAAAAGGTAAGTCAATAAGTAATAAGTAATAAGCCTTTGTTTCACCTTTGTCAATATTCACTCAATCACACATACATACTGTTAATTCTTTTATTCATTCATCAATTTATAATTAATTTAATTCATTCACACACTTGTAATTTATTCATTCCTTAATTCACATTGACATACATTACGCGAAGTGCTTTTGATCTGATTTTGATCAAAATGCTATCACTACGATGGAATCTTAATAATTCAAGGCCTTAATCCTACTAACTATGTAAATTAATTAGTGCAGTTGTTGCTTGAGGTGACGACATGAGACACAAAAACGTTTCGAAATAAATATGCATTTTTATTTTATTTGTTTATTTATTTTGACGGATATGACCCTCAAACTACGGGGGAGGCTAATCGCTATTTACAAAATTTGGTTCTAATAGTTTGGTTAGGAGAGTAGTTTGATGTTTCGAACCTTATTTTAAAAAACGTCCCTTTCTCCATGTTTTGCATTATCATAGAGGCGTTTTTAAATTATTTCTCGAACTATTCGAACGATTTTCATTTAAAGCTACGCAAATTGAAATAATGTAAAAATATGTAGAGTCTTACAATTTTTAAATTTTTTTCTATCGATGCTAGATTAAATCCCCCGACTGGTGTTAGCACCTTCCCGTGGCAGGTCTAGAACCCATCGAACTATACTGACGGTAGCTTAGTTACTGGTAGAATTGAAAGACGTATACCAACACAATTAATAAAACTAAAATAATTCTAATTTATTTATTATTATTATATTTTGTGCTTCCTGGTGGCTTTACAATATTCGATTAAACAAAACATATTTATAATAGTTTATGTAATCAAAATAAAGATTCGTTGAACTCAGTATCATTTGGCATGATGCTATCGCTCGAGGCAAACTCGTTTTATTATTTAAGAGCACTCTTTGTTCTAAAACTGACATTTGCGACTTTGGATTTCTTATTTCGTATTCATTTTTCTTTCAGAAGAATCAACGAACATGCTCGACAATAAATTCTCGATATTTCTTAAATCATTCCGCATATTCCAGAAGAAATCCTAATTTAAAGAGAACAGCTTCTGTACAATTCAACATAAATGAACAGATTTTCCAAAGCCTAAAATAAAAATTATTGTTTTTAAGCGTTGTTTCGTGTTAATTAGACTTTATTAACCGATTTTATTTCTTGACTGAATCACAAAATATTTGGTACTTAGAAAATGTCAATAGATGTTCAAAAACTGATTTTTACAACTTATTCTTATTCCAACTTATGGCTTATTCTTATTCCGAATTCATTTCTCATTTCAGGAGAATCGAAAGCCAAGTCTAAGAAAATATTTCCGAAATTTTTTAAGTCCTTTCGAATAAAACGAAAGAAACACTAATACCAAAGACCAGCATCTGTACAATTCTGCAAAAAATTAAAGATTTTTAAAATCTAAAAATAAAATACATTTGTTCGAGTTAATTAGTCTTTTATTCTATCTTTTCTTAATTCAGGTACAGAATTTGAAGAAAAAGAGCATAATGCGAGTAGTAGAATATACTTGACTGCTAGTATTCAAGTCTTTTTGTAGAAGATATTTCTCTATAAAAAGAACATGAATGCTTAAATTATTGTTTGGGCAAACGGGTGGCGCAGGAAACGAGATTTAGATTTTATATTCTCGAAATCAGAGAACCCTATTTTTACGGTTATGGAACCCTAAATTATCAAACTTCTTTCGACGGAACTCTTTCTTAATAACTAAAGTAAAGATATTTGTGGTAATATAAACCAATAAAATATTATTTTATTATGAAGTATTTAATTAGAGGAATGGAGCCACATTGGGTCTGGGGATAGAGCCTTCGTCTCACAATATGGTGAACTAGGTTCGAATCCCAGCTGTGGCTGTTTGATACGAATTTTACACCCAGCTCGCTCTGAACACCGTGCTGACGTGAAATATGCTCAGTAGTTGACGGTTCAGGGGTTGGAAATCCCTTGCCGTCGGGCTAACCGTGGAAGATTATCATGGTTTCCCTCTCCATATGACGTCATGCTTTAGTTTCATCAATAAGTCCTCCACGAAGGCTAGTTTATTTAAATTCTTGATTCTGGAGTTTCCTAGCCTTTTGGGTTGGTTTCAAAATTACAAAGCTACAAAGCTGAACATTTATAGTCTTAAACTCGGCTTTTTAATCTCCGGTAATAAATTAGAGGAATGTTTTTTTTTTCTTCATCGTTTTATCTTTTATAATCTAATAAATTTTTTCTCGTCGTTTTTTCTTTAATTATCTTGAATCAGATTTTATGTCCCACAGTTAAATTCGCTGTCTTTACGCTACCTCTGGTTAAGTTTTCGGTGCATTACATAAGCTGAAAACGAACAAAATAAGCAGAATTATGGGCTTCTTTTAAAGGAAAACTAAAAAAAAACTGCAATGAATGGTTATTAGGGAAATATATTTCTTTATTTGTGCCCTTAGTTACTTTATTTTGATTTTAAGAGTCGGATGAGGAATGAGGCATTTTCTTAAATGCAGATCTTTCTTCATGATTAATCTATCATTATTATAAAAAAGTATTTATTTTTTTTAAAAAAATCTCTATTTTCTATTGGCATTTTGCTTCTACCAATTTACTACTGAAATATTAAATAGATAAAAGATTATTGATTAAATTCATTGCTGTTATTTTAGGGGGGTGGGGCCATTTCCTGAAATACGCATATGGTTTGTTGTAGTAAAAAAATTTAAAATTTTTGAGAAAAAAAAATTTGAATTAATTTTTTTATCCTTTATTTATTTACTTATTTATTAATATTGTTATTTATATTCCTCTAAGAAGTTATACAAAAATTTCTGCTCGTTTCTGGGGAAAAAATTCTTTTGTACTAACAGAAGTGCCGATTGTACTAATCATATTCAAAAGCTCAAGTGAGCTTTCGAACCTGATTTCGATCTGATCTGGTTTGGGTTCATTTGTAAGCAGAAACAATGAGAATATAAGAACAGTCCTGTTAAGAAAAAAATTTCAAAATACTTAAATAGAGATCTATCGACAAAGACTACTCTCTTCTGCCTAGCTTAATAGTACGATATTGCCGCAGCTGAATTGTTATTTCAGTTTCCGTTTTTAATAGTGCTATAAGTTGAGCCACCTCAGCTAGATTTGGCATGTGACATTTTTAGCAGCAATCATTGGTCGATTTTCTAGCGTTGCCATTTGGGGAGTTGTAATGAGGCTTTTTTTTTGTCGCCCTGTAAAGAAATATATATAGAGATATTTAAATTGCATTTACCAATATTTAATGAGAACAAAATCTTTACATAAAATAGCTTTCAGTTTATTTTATGTGGTGCGTAAAATTTTGAATATTAAATGAGATTATTTTTCCTTATAACTCTTTCTTACATATTTTATAATCTGGTAAGGAAGTAAACCTATGTAAAAGCAAATAATTATTATATAGTTTATTATATTACACAATTATTTTATCAATAGCTTTTTATGATGAATGCACCAAAGATAAAAATAATGCAAATTGACAGCAACAACCCCTTTTTTTTAAAATGTCTGCTGTTTTAATTAAAGTGGTCAAGTAACTTCATTTGCGGCCTGACAAAAATCAGTCAAATGTAACATATACCGTATAAAATTATAAGCTCCACCAAATATGTTTTTCCCAATTACAGCACTTATTATATTTAAACATAGTTAAAATTTTGGAAACTATTACTGGCTTAAAAAAAATTTAACTTCAAACTCTTGAAACCCTTTTAACTCTTCCATGGAACTTTAGGGTTCAGTGGGACTGTTCTAGGAAAAACAGGTACCGGAAAAAAAGGTACGGAAAAAAAGGTCCCAGAAAAAAAAGGTACCTGGAAAAAAAGGTCCCGGAAAAAAAGGTCCCGGTAAAAAAAGGTACCTGTGTAGGGAAAATTCTGTAGGGGAAAATATTTGAAATGAGAAGATTAGATTGCAGCGCTTTTTGCTGTTTGCATGGTTTTTTAACTTTTGTTTCTTATTTATTCTAAAGAAATAAAAAAAGAATTTAAAATAGAAAATAACACATTTTTCACTTAAAAAAATTACAAAAAAAAGTAAAACATTATTGAAAAATTTAAATACCTTCGCGCTTTAAAAAATAATCAAAGAAGAATAAATAAATGAAATAAAATTTTAAAAAAAAGCGTAATGCAACCAGCCCATAAGTCCCCCCCCCCTTACCCTTCTCCTTACCTCAATGATCTAATCTGAATTATTACAGATAAAAAGAATATTCATTGAAACAGCGAGAAGCATTAATGCTGCCCAGAAAGCGAGAGGGGAAACATCCCTACAGATTTTCCCTATGGAGGTACCTTTTTTACCGGAACCTTTTTTTCCAGGGACCCTTTTTTCCGTACCTTTTTTTCCAGGGACCTTTCTTACCGGGACCTTTTTTTCCGGGACCTTTTTTTCCAGGGACCCTTTTTTCCGTACCTTTTTTTCCAGGGACCCTTTTTTCCGTACCTTTTTTTCCAGGGACCTTTCTAACCGGGACTTTCTTACCGGGACCTTTTTTTCCGTCTACCGAAATAAACAAATATCCTCACAATATCCTCACAACAAATATCCTCACAAATATCCTCAAGACAAAAACAGGGGGAGGTGTGACCTTGAAGAATGACCACGTGGCCACTGGTTTTTTTTCCCATTTCAGTCTTTCATTCATGCTTTTCAATTTGGAGCGCTTTACATGCTTTTAATATGATATTCATGGTTTTCAATTTATGTCTTGTTAATTTTATGAAAACAGGAAGATTTTTTTTTTTTAAAAACTTGGATATTTTTTTCTTCTTTTTTAAATTTAGATAATGGCATGCTTTCAGAAAACGTCTTTCACGATGGTCAGTCTTGTCCCCACTTTCGGGTCGGCCTGAACTGCGCAAAAAATTCCTACCTCTTCAATCAGTGGCATCAATTATCAAACTCCCACCCTGGGGAAAGAAAGCAGGAAAAGAGACTAGTTCACTTTAAAGAGACTTTCAAGTGAAGATAAGATAAGGCTCATAACAATAGATATAATCCATTAATATGTCGAGGGGGACCACGCGTCATATGGGTCAAGTGCTCATTGGAAATAGCTTTGATTAAAGGGGAGAAGATAAGACTATGATGCCCTTAGACTATGATGTGTTGAAGGTTATGACTAAGATGGAAAAAATTTGAAATCATCTCAATAAATGACCGATCAATTTTTAATTTAACCATATTTAGTGACCGCCGTTAGTTGCCTAACTTTAAATTATTAGGTTTTTCTTAAGTCCATTTAAAACATTTAGCTATTATAAAGCTGTGAAAAATCTTCAAAAAAATACATTCAATCTTAAGATTTGGAAGTTTGCAACTTGTTTCATTAAATCATATTTCAAAGAATAAAATAAAGCATTGAATATTCCAAAATATTAATGAATTATATTATAGGAGCAGAGACAGATATTGTTAGATTTGAAAGAGAAAAAGAAATAAATAAATAACGAATACAGAAATTTGCAAAAAAAAAAAAAAAAAAAAAAAAAAAAAAAAAAAAAAAAAAAAAAAACAGAAACATTAATAAAATAAAATATATAAAATTAAACAGAATGAGATTTGCAAGCGATATTTTCCATTCAAATGAAACTAGCCCAATACATAAGATTTTGAAACACAAATTATTTTTTTAACCATATTTTCATCGCAATCGAATTGTATCGTAAGAATCCTCGTAATCATTTTTAATCATATCAAAATAAATTTTTAAACTATTATGGCCACGAAATTATATTGATGTTCTTGTCGGAAGTTACAGGAAACTGTAACTTTTGGAATATTAAATAAAAATTGAAATTAAAACTCTTTATGGAGCTAAATAAATTCTAGCTTATCCCAAGTCAGCGTCCTCTTTGCTAGTTGTGAAATTATTGTAGAACGTTCATCTGAAGAAAAGTCACAGTTTTGAGAAAATTAAAAATTTCTGTAAATTTTAAAAATTAAAGTTTTACTCCAACGCAACATAACCCACACTCATAAAAATTTTAAAAATGGAGAATTACTCATTGATTTTGATATTTTTAATCTGAGTTGAAAAATCTCTCCGAATTGACGATTAAGAAGTTAAAATATTTATTTTGCTTGTTCATTCTAAGAGCCAGATAATTCTTCGCGGTAAAATTGCATAAATAGTTGAATAGTTTAAAATTGCTATACCTTTGTCTAAGTGTAGCACTTAAACTGAGGCATTTTATTTTTCTTGGTGAAAAAGCATAGAAAAGCAGTATTAAACGAGAATTAAAATACGAAAGTATAAAGAAAAGTTCTTTTTCTATTCTTTAATTAAATTCCGTACAGAAATATACATATAGTGCGGCCTTCAGGAGAACTGCTCCAGATATCAGTCTCGTGCTTATTACCATAGCGGAAAGCTCCAGACGTTTAATCTGGAGGATTTCTCCTCAAAGTAGCACAATAACTTCGCCAAACATGAATTTCATTAAAATCAATTTATTTCACCAAAGTCTTTTAAAACTAAGTACTTCTTACAAGTCTTTGGTATGGGAAGCACGTCGACGGCCTCTGGCAACAAAAGGTTTTCTTTCAGCCTTTGTCTAATTGTGCATCTTGAGAGATGTTTAAGAGATCTGGGGCACTTTTGACAACTTTCAGTATCTCTCACCAGTCTGCAATACCAGTTCCACGCGTCAACCATGTCCTTGCTAGGCTTGTGCCTATCTTTCCTCTCGACGAAAATTCTGGAAAATTGGCTTCTGGTCAAAAGAGGATCTGGAATAGAACTCCAAAGAACTTGCAGTGCCTTTTCACTCATGGAAAGAGTTCCGTGCTGCTTGGACTTGAAGTAAAGATGGAGTAACTGGAGAGATCGAAAATTTTCAGGACAGTTCTCAATAGACGTTTTCAGTTCGAACTCGGAACAACCATTCCTCCTAAAATGCAAAAAAAAAATCAGGTTTGAAACCAGCAATAAGCAAAACACTATAGGAAAATAAATAAATAATATATATATATGGCCGTTTCTGCTTATATAACTATTATACAACCAC